>NW_021851451.1:301713-320431 GCF_003651465.1 Formica exsecta | reverse complement strand
GATTTTAGATTTAATTATCTGCATCATTTTTATAAGAATTATATTTATATATATCATATTTTTTATAAAACAGAAATAGTTTAGAAAGATTCTCATATTGCATATTTACTTAAAAGACATTTCACATAGAAAAGTACACTCTCTTTTTTCTGATATTAAGTGCCAAAAATCAAAAGTGCAAAGATGCATTTAAGTTCAACGTCGAGAATTTTTTACTGTATCGCAATTTTTAATTCGATTTAACACACAATTCGTTGATAAAGTAAATTATTAGCTTGTCATAGAACACCTACCTGAATGACTTTTTGGTAAAGGTGGCAGGTTCGTAATCTCCGTAGTATTTCCGAAAGGTGCCCACAATCTAGGGAACATTAAACGAACATTGCATCCTCCTGAAAGGAATAATGCCAACAATTTAATAATGCCACAATTTAATAATATTATTAAGATAGTTACAATAAATAAATAATTAATTAAATTTACTTATATTTAAAACAATTAATTAAATAAATATAAAGATTCTCTTTCATTACATTCAAACATTGATTTTTATTTTATAGATTTATTAATAACAGAGAAAAATTAAAAATTTCTGTTAGATATATTTTTTAAAAGTTAAATGGATAAATTTTCGCTTTCTCTCTTGTATTAAAATAAAAAGTTTTTAAATGTTATATATAAGTATAGTCGAATTATACGTCTAGATTTATTATAGTTGAATATCTCTGAGAGACAATGGGTACGCGAAATCCCCGATATGAGAAAATGGTGATTCAAATGTCGAAACAATCGCGTATTTTTCCCGATCGTTTATGCATCGTTACTTCGCCAACCACGCTGTAGCGACGTCTCAAGTCTTGACAAATTTAGTATTCCTAGCTCGTAGGAAAGATCAACCCCTCGACAAGAGCGTCTTTATTAGAAAGGAGGAGAAACCCTCCTCTATTTATCAACCTTGCCCCGGCCATTACTCGCTCTCTTTCTCCCCGAAACCTGCATTCCTATCCCCGAACGTTCGCCATTCATCCTGGTTGCTTTCTTTGATCGTTCTGGTGGAGCATCAAAGTTCTAACTTCACGCCAATTCGCCATCCTGATGATTAATCAAACAAACTAAATCCTCGTCCTTTGCTTGTCGTAAGGAATGCGAAGAACTATGCGTCATATCTAATTAATATTGACGCAATTATATTGATATATTACAAGATTTATAATAAATATAATTCATTTATAGAGAGAGTAACTTTCTCATGGATAATTGATAAATAATCGCAATTGGATGTAAATTTATTGCAACCGATAAAATCTATTGATAAATCGACAAGTTGATAAAATCGATGTTTTAATTACATCTAGTTTGTAATTTTTATATATTCGTTATCTTTGTATTATTAACATGGATAAAAAATATATAAATATTAATATATTCGTTATTTAATACTAAAAAAAAAAATTGGCAATTTCCGATATTACAAGAGCATAAAAACAAAGAAATCGTTACACATACACATATAACTATAGCAATGGGAAGTTAATTACGTCAATCAAGGAGATATATTTTTTAAAAGTTAAATGGATAAATTTTCGCTTTCTCTCTTGTATTAAAATAAAAAGTTTTTAAATGTTATATATAAGTATAGTCGAATTATACGTCTAGATTTATTATAGTTGAATATCTCTGAGAGACAATGGGTACGCGAAATCCCCGATATGAGAAAATGGTGATTCAAATGTCGAAACAATCGCGTATTTTTCCCGATCGTTTATGCATCGTTACTTCGCCAACCACGCTGTAGCGACGTCTCAAGTCTTGACAAATTTAGTATTCCTAGCTCGTAGGAAAGATCAACCCCTCGACAAGAGCGTCTTTATTAGAAAGGAGGAGAAACCCTCCTCTATTTATCAACCTTGCCCCGGCCATTACTCGCTCTCTTTCTCCCCGAAACCTGCATTCCTATCCCCGAACGTTCGCCATTCATCCTGGTTGCTTTCTTTGATCGTTCTGGTGGAGCATCAAAGTTCTAACTTCACGCCAATTCGCCATCCTGATGATTAATCAAACAAACTAAATCCTCGTCCTTTGCTTGTCGTAAGGAATGCGAAGAACTATGCGTCATATCTAATTAATATTGACGCAATTATATTGATATATTACAAGATTTATAATAAATATAATTCATTTATAGAGAGAGTAACTTTCTCATGGATAATTGATAAATAATCGCAATTGGATGTAAATTTATTGCAACCGATAAAATCTATTGATAAATCGACAAGTTGATAAAATCGATGTTTTAATTACATCTAGTTTGTAATTTTTATATATTCGTTATCTTTGTATTATTAACATGGATAAAAAATATATAAATATTAATATATTCGTTATTTAATACTAAAAAAAAAAATTGGCAATTTCCGATATTACAAGAGCATAAAAACAAAGAAATCGTTACACATACACATATAACTATAGCAATGGGAAGTTAATTACGTCAATCAAGAAAAGTTACGACTCGACCGACAAATGATTATGCTATAATCCATATTTTTACATAAGTGCAATAAAATATGAAATCCGAGTTTTATGATGAGCGTGATCGAGAACCTATCTAATCGTTCAATTCAATCGCACTAAATCAGATTTATCTTCTTTTATATCAATATCGTATGTGTCACTCAACATTACTTTATTTCACTATTGAATAGATATAAAAAAATCTATTAATTGAAAGTGAAATGCAGAATAAAATTTTTACCAGTGACGAATACAATTATTAATGTAAGGTATAACTATGCCAGAAACGTTTATTTTGATAATAATGAATGTTTGCATCTTGATTATATATAAATTGCAAGTGTCTAACTTTAAATTAACATATATGAGTTGTAATTATAATTTTATATAATTAAAAGCATTAAAGCTAAAAAGCCTTATATGTTTTAGAACTAGAAAATATATTAATAATTGATAACACAATTCTCTCTACATCAAATATATAATGTAATAAAAATAAGATAAAAAATTAATTATACAAAGATAAAAAGACATGTTTTGATAATAAAAGTTGAGAGCACACACACACAATATAAAAATATTTTTGTATTTAGTTATAATAAATATTTGCAAAATAATCATTTTTTCTTGAGTAACTCTCGATAATCGGAAAGATCAATCGATCGATGACGATCAGTTATACCAAGAATTGACAAAAAAAAAAAAGAAAGAAAAAAGAAACGACAGAAATCCGTAATCCAGGCAATATATGACCGACTGGGATAATCTGAGATAGCATGAAAAGATTAGATGCTTCACGCCGCAAAGGCTATTTCATTCTCGCAGGATTATCAGAAATAAATCATATTTTCCTATATAGCAGGCGCTTGAGATAAGATGTGGTCGAGTGTAATAATATTGATACGCGTGTATACACAATGCAGGTAACGCGTGTTTGTCAGCCAGCGAGAGCATCGGCGATATCGGGCCGTTTGCTCGTGCGACGCTTATCCTGCGTAGCCTGTTTCGCGCGCTATCGTCCCGTCATAAATTTATAAAACCAGCGTGATTCTTTGCCGTCGGAAATCACCAACGAAAACAGCTTGGATCGATTGGCAGATTTAAAGAATCCAGAGGATCTTTTACAATCGAGAAAATCGTCTTGAGCCAAAATCTATTTACGCTGAAAGATTTCTGTGTGATAAAATATAAAACAGGATATATATAAATAGAATACACAATGTATTGAAAAAAATATACATTATAAAATTGAATTTAAAAAAATTGGCATATAAAAAGATGTTATTTTTCAATAAATAAATATATAAATTTACACAAATACATAGATTTAATATTTTTATATTGATTCTTTTGTATCTTTTTAAAATTGCTCTGTTAAAAATGTCATAAGAGATATAAATCTGAATTCTCGCGCAATCAAGGGAAGCAACTAGCAATAATTTTTGAACAAATATATAAATATATATTTAAATAGGTATACTCGCATTCTTCTAAGCTTCGTAGTAAATGGATGTGCTAAGTGTGTCGGAAGAGAAGCAGTCAACCCTCTCGACGTGCTGCCTATCACCTGGCAATTATCGCTTAAACCGTTTAGCTCGACGCTTGTAGCTCAATATTATTGCGTTTAGCCTTGTTACCGCGATTAGTAGCGGGATATTAGGGTATAGGCAGCCGTCTAATACCAACTATCCCCTCTCACCTGTTGAACAGACGTTGTGCACAACGACAGCCCCTACGTACGCACCTGCACGCGTGTGTGTCCGTGCGTGCGCCACTCGTTCCAAAACCGCGTGCGATTCACTCGCGGGTGCGTGGCACAAGCTCAGATGTCGACGCGAGCTACCGCGTAAACGCCACGTTGCAGGGGTAATAGGCAGATAATGGATAGGATGATGACAGGCGGGGGTGATAGGCACGGAAGAGGGTGATTGTCCGGGGTATCAGTGAGACAGTTGAAAACGTCAAAGGCTTGAGCGCGATATGTATTTCGGCTGGTTATTTTGAATATAGGTTTCCTCCGCGGGGAATGTTGTCAGTATGTATCGCGTTTCCGAGCTTGATTGGTTTGCGGGGGTGTTCCGGTTAGAATAATTGATGGCACTGGCTTTTCAATTGCCATAATGCACCGTCTATAAGTACGCGAGTGTAAGTGAATGAAAGATAGATAATTAATTCTAAAAGTCAATTCTTTTTTTTATTTTTTTGACAGAAATTTATGTAAAAATAGATATCAAAAATTTTTGCGTTTTTTTAAAATAGTTTATCTAACTTAAAATTATTTTTATATATTGTATCAATATCACGTATCACATTTTGTTACATTAAATTATCTTTCGTGATAAAATCGGTATAATTAATGAAAAAATTGCTCGACTCTTGTCTTTTGATTATAAAAATACTAATTGTAAGAGTGCCATGAAGCTTTATCACGAGAAAAATATTTGAATTAAAGTCTTAAAATTGTGACGAAGGATAATATCTTATGTAATTGCATAATTATTGCAATCGCTAATATTTTAAACTTAACGAATCATTCAAAAAAAACCTTACCTTCACTATCGATTGGTATCTGCGAGTTTTCCTGAAGATTCTCATTGTTGTTGGTTTCCGGCGGCAGCGGTTGTTGATGCACTAGTGACGAAGCCGGTTGCTTGGGCTTGACAACTCGAAACGCCGATGCCTCGGCAACTCCTCGTCTCGAAAAGTCTAGCGGACCCACCCCGACAGGCGAGTGTTGCTGCTGCACTTCCATCATCCTGGACCTCGAGTCCGTTCACTCTCTTATAACTTTCGCGTCACTGCACACGACATTCGCATTCTCCTCCACCACGCTGATGATTCTTACGTTTCCTCAGCAATAAATAAACATACACAGTATTGTTTAATTTCTTCAACGTAACTAATCGAAAAGTCCTTTCAAAACCGTCGGCGGATCTGTCTCTAAGAGTTCTCCAGGAGAAAGAGATGACAATTGTTATCACCGTTTCTTCGGTGATTTTTTAGAAAAGAAAATTCTCTTTTTAAACAGCAATACGCGCGATTAAGTGCGTTCAGGAAAATTCTTTCTCAGAACTATCTGTTCGCGGATTTCATACTTCCAAGGATTATCAACGTCAATCTCATAATAACGTATTCAGCACAAACACTAAGAGTTTTTTTCGTCTACGTCTTTCGCGGGCACTCGAAACCGTCCGCGATTTATCAACACGTAGATGGATCCTTGTAGGACAGCTCCTACCGACTTCGCGACAGTAAATACGTTTGGCACAGAAGACGCAGCTTCCGGTTGTGAGCGACACTGATTTCCGTGCAGTCCATCGGCCGGATAGGACAGGTCGAAAACGGCGGAGCACCGGCTGAAGCCCGGGGATGTGAGAGACGTTAGCCGTTAGATCGGGTGCCTCGACGCCGACTGCTGTTAACGGGTCTGATAGTGGAGAGACTCCCATGCGATGACGGCCGCGAGAGCGGCGGATATAAAGAGGGAAAGAGACGGACAGAGTTACACGAACAACACACACATTGTCACAGTCCATATGGAGAGGGAGAACACCCACACACAAATGTCCGATGCACATCAAGATTTTGGTCCCGGACTCCGCCCCCGGGCACGCCCTCTCAGTTCCTCCCTCATCCACATACAAACACACACACACACACCAGATCATTCTCGTGTACTTGTGGTGGTGCACGTACAAACCAACACGCTGAAAATGGTCGATCCATGAAAGCGAGTGGGGTAGCTACGCTACCGAACGCTACCGGGAGTCGCTGCTCCGAAGCCGCGCGAGGGGTTGCTGATGGGGTTCTTCACGTCCGTGTGTACGTACGCGTGTATCTTCGGTTAGGTGCGCTTACTGGATTCGCGCGCGCGTTCACCCGAATTGCACGGCCACCGAACACGAGAGATACACGTTGCACGCTACGTTCTCTCACCTCCGGTTGCAGCATTATGTGGAACCACTCGGCCACCCTGATTCCACTCTTGACTCCACTGATTGATATTTGCGCGCTGCCCTCGCACACTTGAACGTACGTGCACGTACGGCGCTCGTCCCTCAACATTCATCGTAAAGGTGGATGCTGGATGCAAAGAGCGAACTTAGAAAATTTAGGCAACGGGAAGCGAGAGGTTGCGCTTTTATGGCCGCGAGGGTGATCCTCGATATTTCTTGGGAGATGAGATTTCGAAGGAGATGAAATCTTCGCGCGCTTGTGGTTGAGAAGTTTCAACATCACGTCTATCGCTCTTTCAGAGAATTGTGCTCTTAGATGATATTGGTTTGAGGAAGCTAAAGATTTGAGAGAAAGGAGGATAAATGAACTTTGGAGAATTAATTGTATGTGAAGCTTACAGAATCTAATATATTGTGCAATGCGATAGTAATTAATTTATGTAGAGAGAGAAAAGCATAAATTTTACATAATTTCTTATAATCTGGCAACTTGTCACGATGGATTTAGATTGCGAGTTCGGAAATGTTAAAAAGATATTAAATTTTGACAACAATTTTTTATAACAGATTTTTTTCTCTGTTATAAATATAAGTTTACTATAATCTTAACTTTCAGAAAAGTGAGTTTATATGCTCGATATAAGAACGTCGAAAATCTTTTACGATACGCTTTGAAAGAATAAATCCGACACGATATCAGGCAGCAATAAAGTTTATCAAGCATCAAACAGTTTTAACGTTTAATCGCTTGCCGAAACAGCGAACTGACGTGACTTCCGTCTGATAATCCAGAATTTTCGGTGCAACGACACTTCGGGTATCCCGATAAGGTACTGTGTGCAATAAGCTTAACTTTTTGTCGTCAGAAATATTCGTCGTGTCATTGCATCTATCATCGTTTTTTGCACATTTAATATTGTGCGCATACAAAACGCATATAAAACGAATCAAAAATCCTTTAATGCATTAATCATATCGATTAAATTATTTCGCTTCTCCTACCTACGATCTTTCGGCTCGATAAGAGACAAGATTATGCGTTTTCATTTTTTGTACGCTTATCTATCATGATAATGATTGCGAAATCATCGAGCGGGATTTTTGTGCACATTTTACTTTAAAATATTAAGTCTGTGTTTTATTATTATTTATTATTTTAGTACTTTTGAGCACAAATCTTAAAGTTGCATATGCAGTTTTGGCAGCAGAGTTTTAAAACGAATTAATAGAGTTAAAATAATTATTCGTAGACATTTTCCCCGAGGAGTCGTAGCATGGTTACGATATAACATCCCAACTCTTGTATCCATAAATTAATATGATTCATGGACACAATTTAATTATCGTGCTACATGCTTGTTTGCTTTAACGCGACATTGCAATGAAACGAATCGGATGCGAAAACCAGACATAACAGAATTCAAACATCAGCTTGTTAAAGTTGTATTTCTACGGAATGTCACATATTTCTTTCACAATAACAAGATACCAGCACACACACACAATGTATTTTAAAAATTACTCGTAGTAACATAATATCAACGTCTCGAGGATACTTTTTATAATCAATTCAACGAAAATATAATGACCAATAAAGAAGTTAATAGTGTAATCGCTTAAACCACAACACTTAGATTGCATGGAGTAGATGCTCGGTCTTTGTCGCAATTCAATTTCATCATCAAATTTGAATTGATGCAAAAATGACATATAGTTTCGACAATGCCGTTACGTGCTTCAGATAAATTTTGCTTAAAATTGTAGATAGATATAGATAATGCAACGTATCTATAATTCGATACAAATTATTTCGGCACTAGTTGATCTTTATTTCACGATTGTGTTAATAGATTGCCTAACTATTTAATACATATATAAGCTACTTACTTCTTTTCTTTATAATAAGTATTTATATATGAAATTGGAGATAAAGATAATAGTATATAACTAAAAAAAAAAAAAAGACAACTCTAAATATATTACCCCGAGAAAATAGTACTTCGCATTCCTCGGTAGATCATTCTTCGCGCGTGATACGGAGGAAAATCGAGGCGCAGCGGCTGTAACCGTAGTTCAGTCATGCGGCCGAATGCGCAAGATGTAACCGCGTGTGATACCGAGAGTGTCGTCGTCGTCGTCGTCGGGGGCGTAAGTATCCGCGAGCGTGACGCGAGACGAGATGTTGGATGTCAGGCGAGACCGACAAACCGCATCAATCATACTCACTCACTCGCTCGCTCGCATCGTCGTACGCTCTCCCTGGAGCACCGGCGACGTCCCAGGGCCGCTCTATCTTCGGGAGAAAATTGCTTACTCTCATACCGCGAATACGGGAACGTTCCCGGCAGAGACGCGAGCGTGCGAAAAGCCGTGCGGCATCCCCGACGTTGGCCTGCCGAAAAAAAAAGGAATAGAGAAAAAAACGTCGAAGGAGGTAGGAAGAGAGAATAACAACATGACAGCGAAATTACGAGGTCATGACGATGAAATCGATTGCGCAAGGGTCTTTTTATGTGTAATCGGGACAAATGGAAACTTTATCGCGTTAGCGAGATCTTTTACTAAATAATTGTAATATATAAAAAAATTATGTATTTTTTAAACGTATAGATTGTCTGATTTTCAATATTTGTATTATAATAGGAAAAGTAAAAATTATATATCAGAAACCAGAATGTGTGTTTGATAAAGGCACGATTATAATAAATCAAGTATATTGATATTTACGCGATATTTTTGGAAAAAAGGAATTTTTCTATCTTCATGTAAAAAAATTGCAATAAAATTCTTTGTTCACAGTTAATTATATTTGACCCGTTGACCGTATGCGAGAAATTACCAGTATTCTGATAGAAACGCGAGATATGACATCATTGATCTGTTAATCAAACGTCAATACGAATATTACCGCAATGAATGACCACATGTGTAGCTGGTATTACCTTGGCAAACTAGTTCAACAACGCCGGATATACAGCGGGCGGCCGGCTGGCGCCACGAATTTAGTACTTGATTGTCCCGTCGAACAATTGTTTCGCCGGTGGTAAATGCGAAAGAAGAGACCGCGGGTGTCTCTGTCATCTTCTGCCTCTCCCTCTCATTCTGTTGTTGAAGCGGACGCGAGACGACATGAGAGTGAGCATGACTCACTCTCAATCAAGGAGAGAAACATATTAGCGATTGTCTTTACCAATTGGGGATATGTGGGTGATGGTTATCGCCACGGTAAAGAATTACGTACATAAAATATACGTGTATCTCGTAAAGAGAGAGAGAGAGAGAGAGAGAGAGAGAGAGAGAGAAAGAACGATGCGTATAATCATCGCGCGTGTGCGCGAACGCATATGTGGGTATGATCGCATTTTCACACGGCGAAACGCAGATGGACCCCTGCGGGTAGACGAACGATCGTTTTACCGTAAGCATGCGCTATCTGGAAACTAAAACGTAATTGGCAGAAATTGGTTCAATTTAAACCGATTAATCCGGTTCCAGGGGAAGAATCCCGACGCAAATATCGGCCGATCGGTGATTCAATCAAACGTCATTCCAGGTCATGAAATATTTTTTTGAATAATATTTATCGTTTCCTTTATTAATCATGTTAATTTCCGATATTTTTAGAGAAGAATTCTGTTTTTTATAATATGTAGTATATACACAATTTTTAAACATCTAATAATTTAGTAACTATGATATATATTTTATACATGTATACATATGATATAAAATGAATTGATATAATATTTTTAATCTTTATCTTTAAGCCTATTATCAAAAGACTCTGTACCTGTTTATATAGGTTGCAACCTATATAACGTAGAATGATTTCGTCATTGTGGTGCAATGGATCTCAAACTGACAAACAATAACAGCAATGATATTAATGCTGGTATTAATGGAAGCTTTCTCGAATTGTTGTCGTTTATCTAATCGGCCACGCGATCATCACTGTCGTACGCGATTTAAATCCGCGAAGATCGATGGATCCTCGGGCGAGAAATTCTGGCTAATGAAAGCATGCCGGATCGATTAAGTCTCCCTGTGTCATTGATCATGGCAAGACTGCGTTGAATTCACCGTACGAAAACAGTTTTGGCCGCTTTTGGGCGCTTGCGATGAAAACAAAGCTTTCGCCGAGTCATGCATTTAAATATCTATCGTCTCTCACCTCGCGATTTATCGGCTCATTACGTTACTGTGTACCATATAAACAATCGGGATTATCATTAATCCGGATTACTGTATCCAGTCCGAAATGTTCTTGACGACACTCTATTACGTCGAAGATCATTATTCGCAGAACAATGTTTTTCTGCGGATGTAAAAATATTTTTCAAAGATTTGCTTGCGCGTCAAATATTTTCGAAACACAAAACAATATAATCGCTTGCAACAAAGATTTATATCGCGATAAAATTTTTAGCTCATATCTACAGAGAACAGTGACACATTTTACAAAAGATATAAAACTTATGCAAGAGACTTTTGATGTGCCGGAACAGACGTTTACAGTTGTTTCTTTTCGTGCTTGCAAGCATCTTCGCGCTCGTAATTTTCGTGGACCGTCGACGTCAACTCCCGGAAGGATTTGTAGCAAGAGTCGGGAGTTTCCGCCGGATTCGCGATTAGATTTTCATGCGAGGGGATGTCGCGCACGCCTTGACTCCGGGATGATGGGAGCGGACATATGGTGTGCCGCGCGACGAGTTTCCATCGAGAAAGCAGTAGCGCGGGAGAGATAAAGGGACGCGGTTACACGAGAGACAAGGTAGTCCGAGATAGACGAAGAATTAACGCGGGACAAACGAGCGTGACCATGTACACGTACGAAGCGAGGAAGGGGAGGGGAGCCCTCGTACGAGGTTACCACGAGGGGAATCGGGGTGTGTAAACCCCGGTAATATACGGACATATGCACCGACGAGCACCGACGAACCCTCGCCGGATCCCCGTGGACTGATATTTAGGACCGATATTCATTAGCAGTTTCGCGCGGGGGTGAAAAGCGCGAGACCGAAAGGGGATCAGAAAGCAAGAGAAAGAGACAGACAGAGAAAGAAAGAGAGAAGAGAGAGGAATAGAAAGGAATAGGACGAAATGGGTGGGAACCGGTGACCTGCCTGACGTTGTAGATGATAACCGTTCCAAAGGGTACTTCGATATCCCATAACGTCACTCCCCTCGCCAATGATCTATGGTTGCGTTTTGATACGCAGGCAGAGAACGGTCCAGATTGAGATATTAACTGCGCGGCACGCTCGTGATAATGCGGGTGACACCGAGATGAGAGTTCAGTTTATTGCTCGGACAGCTGTAGTTTTAATGACGATTTAAATGTGGGTAATAGATTGTATGCTTTGAAAATAACAAAATTTATTAGTAATTTTAATTTGAGCGAAATAATGATTTCCTAGAAATGTAATTATAAAATATATATATGTATATATATACACATTACTGATATATCGACAAATTAATTGACAAAAGCAATTTCTCGAGCTTTTAAAACAAAACTCGTATTTGCATTGCAATGCAACTCGCTGTAATTTATTATAACAAATTAATTCCCCATTAATGCAAATGAATGAAATCAACCGCGTAATTTATTTCAGCGCATAAAATATGCTTTGGCACGTTGCACATTTAAATCTTTCCCGTCGATAATAGAGCAGATAAACTGTTATCTGATAAATTTTAATGATGCTCGAATCCGCGGAATTGTAAATTGTCGATAAAACAAAACAGATTATTCACGAGCTCGTGCAATCAGCTGCATTTTCGAAAGTGGGCTCGCGTACACAAGGCGAACCAGCAAATTTTTATGTCGAGACCAATCTTAATGAGCGACGCGTATCTTCCCTCCCCTGCCTAATCTAAACTTTGGGATTACGTCAGTAGCTGAACGAGGCAGACGAGAGAGGCATATCCGGTTGGCTTAGATTGACTTGGCGCCAAGCGCTGCGCGTACGACCGCCGGAATTAAATGATTATTGCGTTATACACGTCGGTCCGAACGAAGAGAAGGACGGCGAAGGACATAGGACGTATTACTAAAAGGAAGCGTAAGAAAAATATAACATCGCGGCCTCGTAGTATAAAGACCAGAAACTTTAGTACCGTCAATTGCATAGATATGAGTTCCGTCATTGATCAAAGATTATTCGAGTTTATTAATGAATTATTTATAAATTTGTAAATACCTTTTTATTTTTGTGCTCAGCTTAGAAAAATAAATAATAAACATATATATATACATATAGTTTTTCTCTAATTTTATCTTTTTATGATTAATGTATCAAAAACTTAATTTTTAATTTTTATAAAAAAATATTTTATATAAAAAATAACACACATAATACATGTATGTATGATTATGGATCGGCATATCTGTCGATCTCGTCGACGAAGAAGGCACAATCGAAGCCCGCATATGTCAGTTTATGATTCAAGGGGGCCGGCTAGTGGGACATATGCCCATACAAATTAATTTAAGACACTCGGCTCTTCTCCTCCCTCCATTGTTGCAGGAATTAGGAAACCGAGCAAAACGATTAATTTCAATAAATGTACGCGTCGCGACGCGACCGACGACGATGCCGCGGGGTGATTCACGGAAACTTGGCGCCCGGAAAAACTCATTCTTAACTTAAGGAAAATAAATGAGAATAATTAAAAGCGAGCCAATGAGAGCAATTAAGCTGGCGGGATCTACTAGGAGTAAGATCAGAAATTTTTTTGTACCAGACACACACACACACACAATTACTTCTGCAACGAAAATTATAGTAGAATGTTAAAGATATAAAAAGACGTAGCATGCAAAAGAATGAAAGAAAAGAAGAATAAAAAATATAGTACAGTTATTATATGTTATATAATTATAGAGAGAAAGAGAGAGAGCAAATATTATTTTTTATTTTTTCAATAGATTTAGCCAATCGAACGCAGCCAATCCAATTGATTAAATTATATTTGTTTCATTCGCCTTTATTTATCCTAAGACTTCTAGAGATTTGGTTTTATTTGTCTGCCTTACTTCTCTTTCCAACGTGCGCGTCTTTGCAACGGAAGCTAGATTTTGGAATCGAGCGGAAACGTGATAGTAAAAGCTGGTATGGTAATTTCACATTCCCGTTGCCATTCGAATTCTCCGGGGTGATTCACGGAAACTTGGCGCCCGGAAAAACTCATTCTTAACTTAAGGAAAATAAATGAGAATAATTAAAAGCGAGCCAATGAGAGCAATTAAGCTGGCGGGATCTACTAGGAGTAAGATCAGAAATTTTTTTGTACCAATTACTTCTGCAACGAAAATTATAGTAGAATGTTAAAGATATAAAAAGACGTAGCATGCAAAAGAATGAAAGAAAAGAAGAATAAAAAATATAGTACAGTTATTATATGTTATATAATTATAGAGAGAAAGAGAGAGAGCAAATATTATTTTTTATTTTTTCAATAGATTTAGCCAATCGAACGCAGCCAATCCAATTGATTAAATTATATTTGTTTCATTCGCCTTTATTTATCCTAAGACTTCTAGAGATTTGGTTTTATTTGTCTGCCTTACTTCTCTTTCCAACGTGCGCGTCTTTGCAACGGAAGCTAGATTTTGGAATCGAGCGGAAACGTGATAGTAAAAGCTGGTATGGTAATTTCACATTCCCGTTGCCATTCGAATTCTCTCTCTCTCTCTCTCTCTCTTTCTCTCTCTCTTTCGAAGAGAATTGACGTGAAATGCCTAGGGCTACCGCTCATATGAGTGTATGCGTGCAGTTATCTACCTACCTACGTATCTACAGGGTGAGCCAGATCAAACGCAGTTTTGCCAAACGACCGAGCCGCCCTACCTCATCTGAATTGATAATAGCAACGTCAGCATATCAAAGACCGCGCGATTCAGACTCGTCGACACAGACGCCCCTCTTCTTCACATGTTCGCAAAGCTTACGCAAAGGTTGCGCGGTGTAAGTAGTATATTTAAAGAGAAAAAGAGAGAGAGAGAGAGGGAGAGAGATAAGAGACAGACAGATTCAAATGTGCTTCTCCGAGAATATCCGGACTCGTGGGAACAGGACATCCCGCGAGGAGAAACTGCCTTCAAGCAGGCACCCGAATTTTGATATCGATCACTTTGATGGAGTCAAAGAAACGAATTTTTAGTAAAAGGGAAAGGGAAAGGAAAACGCATGATACGAGAATAGTAATTCTTAAAGAGTATGTTTCTCTGCGGGATTTTACACAAAGCGATGTAGTCTCTAAGATATGGACGCAGCAAATTCTTTGAACCAAACAGAAAAAAAGAAACTTATTATTATCAAATAAAGAAAGACTAAGTTAGCAATATATAATTGTTAACTTATCTATAATCCAAGTTGCGAGAAGGAAATACTCTTCAGCAGCAAAAAATATTGTTCATTAACATCACACACAAGTATCGTGTGTATGTGTATTTTTAGAAGGATTTTTACACACCATTCTTTTATATCTTCTTTTATAAGAGAAAGAGATAGAGACGAGTGTTTCTCAAAAAGCTTTTAAAAGAGCATTTAAAAGAGTTTCGCATACACGAAAAGCGTATAATCGACACGAGACTTCGTATGAATTAAAAACTTTTTCAATTATTTCCGACGTACAGAGATTCCCCGGGTCCAGCAAAACACTCTGCTGCGGCTCCCCTATTACCCTGCCTCATTGCCCCTTCGTCCACCATCTCCGCGCCTCGGATAAGAAATTTAATTAAAACCATGGAAAAACAAGAGAAGTACCACGGGGAGTTAAATGAATTCGAGCGGATGACAGAGGAAGGAGCACATGAACAAGGTGAAACGTCGCCGCAGCACGGTCGAAGTACAGGCACTTCCTTCACATCGGGCGGAAGGACACCCCCGTCTTCTTCTAGACTAATCAGAGACCGAGGGGCTAATTAAATTAGCGATCATGACGTTGGATGGGGCAGACTTTGTGGATAAACGAGCCCCCGCCTCGTCTTCGGCGCCGTTACAGCTCGGCGATCCGGCTCGAATCCCTGGTGTAATGCAGTAGATACGTTAGGCATAACCGCGCCCCTGTTTGCCACTCACTACCCCTGATTAGGTGGACTTCCTGTCCACGAGTCGTCGCGACGAGCCGTACATCGCGCGATCGTCGCGTACACAGCGGCGTTTATTCATATAACGCACGTTCGATCCGTCTTTCATCCCGGGGTTAATGATTGGGCTTGATTGCTTGGCAAACATAGGCGAGTCCCGTATTCCCCCATCCAACCGGCCCACCCCCGTCGCGACAGCTTCCTCCGCGACGCTTCACGTTGTACCCTGAGAAGTGTTTGGACTTTAGCGGATTTGGAGACGAAATTATTTTTGAGAAATATTAATGAGGAGAATTGTCACGTATTTTACTATCACTCTAATTTTATCAATATTCTGTGCTTTTATTTAAAGGCACATAATAATATTTAAATTTGAATTATTTCACTGAAAACGAGTCTTTAAGTGCGAAAAATTATTGTGGTTCTCGTATCTACTTTAAATTTTATTATTGTCAACGATAAAGTCGAGCGAACACGACGCCATACTAAACACGATCTCTTCCTAAGCGAGATTCAACCGATCTCAAGTGTAGTCGATGGAGAAGGAGATACGACAACGACGACGATGATGCTGATGACGACGATGAGTCAGAGTCGAGATTGAGAATAGCGCCGGGGTCAACTGGCGAAGGAAGTCCGACTTGACCGGCATCGTTTGACCCTCGGGATTAGTCGATCGTGCGGCGGCAACGACCCATTGATCTGCGATCAATCGGATTCATTGACGCGACGCGAAACGCGACGAAAACAAAGATTTCAAAGACACTAAGGTACTCGTTAGAATAATAATAATTTCATTTCTAGGACAAAGCCTCTACTATTTAATCTCTTTAAACTAACATAACTATTTAATTAATTCTTAGATTATATTGCGAGAATGGGAGAGAAGGAAATATTTAAATTCCAGTATGATTTAGTATTATTTCTATCAAATATTAATTTTAATTTTAATACGACTGGCGTGACACGTAAATAAAGAAAACCATCTTTGGCGTTCCTTAAATCGGAAAACCAACGTCGGAAAATCCAAGTAAACCCGCGTCGCTAAGAATCAGCGATTTTACACATGAAGTAAATCTCGAATCTCCAGGTTGCGTTATGGCCGCGTCGGGACCGAAGCTTTTAGCGGCTCAGGTGGCACCATGTCGCCCGATAATATAACATTATTTTAGTGAAGACGTTCTGCCAGAAAGCCAGCAGAGATTGTAACTAGCCGGATTCCAGATCCGACGGGGGACAGTAGCGCGGATAAACAACGACCCTCTTACCAACTAGTCGGTAGATACTCTCATAGAGTTCCTTTGAATTTTTCATCGCTATTATAGTAAATCATATTGGTCCTTCGAGTATTTTCAAGGTAGGTTTCGATATTGAGATCTTCGATATCGGCAAGGTTGTTTCGGAGTTATTTAGATGGATTTATATTACTCCACAACACACATCCATGACATTATAATACAATTTTAAATAAAGCAACATCACAATTATTTGGAATAAAGTTTCGAATTAGACACATCTTCGATTCGAAAAATTGCATATAATTTGCATATAAAGTAAAACACATAAAGTATGTGATAAAAAGTCTGTGGATATAGTAAGCAGAAATTAAAAGGGAAAAATAAGATTCGTAAATCTTCTTTTGGAGTAAATGGCAATTTTTTATTTAAGAAAAATCGCTTATTATAAAATAGAGTTTCAATTAAAAATATATGTATAATAATATCTCTTTAATGTCTATAATTCATATAAATATATTAATATAAATATTCATATATTCATATATATTTATATAAATATATTAATATTCGATGAACATATAAATACTGTTATGTAAAAAAAGCTTATTTGTTAAAAGGAAATCCCCTCTTCTCCGAAGAACAGTTTGTAAAAAGCTTTCCCCGGTAATCGTTGCGCGATTTTCTTCTTTTTTTCTCACAGCCCCTTAACCCGACTCGATGTCTTTTCACCCTCGCTGTCCAGGTGCTTGCTTTTTAATTGGATATCTCGGATACGCTGGGGAGACATCCAAGAGACGATAAAGAAAACTCGAAAAGTGAGGTCGGGCGGCTCGCGAGGGCTCGTCAAACTGCGAATTACCAGCCTTATTATTATCGTCCGCGGTTCTAACGCGCCACTTTTTTTTCCTTACAGCCCCCTTACGTCTCACCCCCTCAAACGACGAGAAGAAAGAGAAAGAACGAGGAAAGCGGAGTCCTCCCTCTAGATAATAACTCGCGCCGCATTCAGTTTTTCAACGAAAAGTAGCAGTTATGAAGAGTCGGTATTATTTATCGCACTAAACCGCCGCACTCAAAGAAACATCCTGCCTTCGCTCGTAGCGAGACAATGGGGGACTCTTTAAACTAGCAAAACAGAATACGAAAATAACTCGCGAAACATGATATCAACGGATTATAAAGTAAGTAAAGGTACGCAAAGAATAAACAAGTAACAACGCAGATAAGGTTGAAGACAAATTAAGTTTTGCTTGTGTAAGTATTAAAGACGCATTTGTATGGCGTATTCATATATAAATTAGCACTTGAATTTACTCGGTATTTTTTTTTTACCATAGTTGCTACAACATACAGTATACTATACTATCTATAATTATTGCATTATCCAAAATAAATATCAATGCTATAGAGAAAATGCGGAAATATGAAATCTAAAGTTATTATGGATGTTTTGGATAATTCTAGATGCAATTTCGAATACGGTCTCTACAAATTCTCTTCATGAACCGTGCTTTATTTATAATAATCAAGCACAAACGATTTCTGTTTTTTTTTTAAATTTGTCCATAAGGATGTAGCGAAATGAATGAATTCTCATGCATACCGCGAAATGACTTTTATGACATTTTGCAAAGTTTCATAAAAGAAGAATGGCGTAGCCAGCCATAACATTTTCATAAGGGTCCACGTTTTCGTCCATTATAAATTCCCATTCGCCGACTCTCGAGTAACGGAGAGCTCGAAGTAATTAGCAGCGAAGCCTCGGATATGGCGGACTGCGACGCGACGGGATTCATTTACGAAACATCTGGAGCGACAAACGGACGAACGCGGACGGGATGTCCGCATGCAGTTCCGTTTATTCCGGCAATTCCGTTTAAATTAGCTGAACGCGACTGTTTTTATGATGACGCCGA
>NW_021851451.1:279027-300099 GCF_003651465.1 Formica exsecta | reverse complement strand
AGAATTGTCACGTATTTTACTATCACTCTAATTTTATCAATATTCTGTGCTTTTATTTAAAGGCACATAATAATATTTAAATTTGAATTATTTCACTGAAAACGAGTCTTTAAGTGCGAAAAATTATTGTGGTTCTCGTATCTACTTTAAATTTTATTATTGTCAACGATAAAGTCGAGCGAACACGATGCCATACTAAACACGATCTCTTCCTAAGCGAGATTCAACCGATCTCAAGTGTAGTCGATGGAGAAGGAGATACGACAACGACGACGATGATGCTGATGACGACGATGAGTCAGAGTCGAGATTGAGAATAGCGCCGGGGTCAACTGGCGAAGGAAGTCCGACTTGACCGGCATCGTTTGACCCTCGGGATTAGTCGATCGTGCGGCGGCAACGACCCATTGATCTGCGATCAATCGGATTCATTGACGCGACGCGAAACGCGACGAAAACAAAGATTTCAAAGACACTAAGGTACTCGTTAGAATAATAATAATTTCATTTCTAGGACAAAGCCTCTACTATTTAATCTCTTTAAACTAACATAACTATTTAATTAATTCTTAGATTATATTGCGAGAATGGGAGAGAAGGAAATATTTAAATTCCAGTATGATTTAGTATTATTTCTATCAAATATTAATTTTAATTTTAATACGACTGGCGTGACACGTAAATAAAGAAAACCATCTTTGGCGTTCCTTAAATCGGAAAACCAACGTCGGAAAATCCAAGTAAACCCGCGTCGCTAAGAATCAGCGATTTTACACATGAAGTAAATCTCGAATCTCCAGGTTGCGTTATGGCCGCGTCGGGACCGAAGCTTTTAGCGGCTCAGGTGGCACCATGTCGCCCGATAATATAACATTATTTTAGTGAAGACGTTCTGCCAGAAAGCCAGCAGAGATTGTAACTAGCCGGATTCCAGATCCGACGGGGGACAGTAGCGCGGATAAACAACGACCCTCTTACCAACTAGTCGGTAGATACTCTCATAGAGTTCCTTTGAATTTTTCATCGCTATTATAGTAAATCATATTGGTCCTTCGAGTATTTTCAAGGTAGGTTTCGATATTGAGATCTTCGATATCGGCAAGGTTGTTTCGGAGTTATTTAGATGGATTTATATTACTCCACAACACACATCCATGACATTATAATACAATTTTAAATAAAGCAACATCACAATTATTTGGAATAAAGTTTCGAATTAGACACATCTTCGATTCGAAAAATTGCATATAATTTGCATATAAAGTAAAACACATAAAGTATGTGATAAAAAGTCTGTGGATATAGTAAGCAGAAATTAAAAGGGAAAAATAAGATTCGTAAATCTTCTTTTGGAGTAAATGGCAATTTTTTATTTAAGAAAAATCGCTTATTATAAAATAGAGTTTCAATTAAAAATATATGTATAATAATATCTCTTTAATGTCTATAATTCATATAAATATATTAATATAAATATTCATATATTCATATATATTTATATAAATATATTAATATTCGATGAACATATAAATACTGTTATGTAAAAAAAGCTTATTTGTTAAAAGGAAATCCCCTCTTCTCCGAAGAACAGTTTGTAAAAAGCTTTCCCCGGTAATCGTTGCGCGATTTTCTTCTTTTTTTCTCACAGCCCCTTAACCCGACTCGATGTCTTTTCACCCTCGCTGTCCAGGTGCTTGCTTTTTAATTGGATATCTCGGATACGCTGGGGAGACATCCAAGAGACGATAAAGAAAACTCGAAAAGTGAGGTCGGGCGGCTCGCGAGGGCTCGTCAAACTGCGAATTACCAGCCTTATTATTATCGTCCGCGGTTCTAACGCGCCACTTTTTTTTCCTTACAGCCCCCTTACGTCTCACCCCCTCAAACGACGAGAAGAAAGAGAAAGAACGAGGAAAGCGGAGTCCTCCCTCTAGATAATAACTCGCGCCGCATTCAGTTTTTCAACGAAAAGTAGCAGTTATGAAGAGTCGGTATTATTTATCGCACTAAACCGCCGCACTCAAAGAAACATCCTGCCTTCGCTCGTAGCGAGACAATGGGGGACTCTTTAAACTAGCAAAACAGAATACGAAAATAACTCGCGAAACATGATATCAACGGATTATAAAGTAAGTAAAGGTACGCAAAGAATAAACAAGTAACAACGCAGATAAGGTTGAAGACAAATTAAGTTTTGCTTGTGTAAGTATTAAAGACGCATTTGTATGGCGTATTCATATATAAATTAGCACTTGAATTTACTCGGTATTTTTTTTTTACCATAGTTGCTACAACATACAGTATACTATACTATCTATAATTATTGCATTATCCAAAATAAATATCAATGCTATAGAGAAAATGCGGAAATATGAAATCTAAAGTTATTATGGATGTTTTGGATAATTCTAGATGCAATTTCGAATACGGTCTCTACAAATTCTCTTCATGAACCGTGCTTTATTTATAATAATCAAGCACAAACGATTTCTGTTTTTTTTTTAAATTTGTCCATAAGGATGTAGCGAAATGAATGAATTCTCATGCATACCGCGAATATGACATTTTGACATTTTGCAAAGTTTCATAAAAGAAGAATGGCGTAGCCAGCCATAACATTTTCATAAGGGTCCACGTTTTCGTCCATCCCATTCGCCAGTTGGCACTTTGGCACTCGCCCCCGCGCGTTGCTGCACGAAAATCCACTTTGCTCGCGAGAGTTTGCGCTCGCGCTTGATTAAAATTAAACGCGATTATGCGGTTCACACGTACTTTCCCTTCATCCGTTCCCGCGAGTAATCATCCAGATTCGTAAATTACTCGTTGGCACTCGCCCCCGCGCGTTGCTGCACGAAAATCCACTTTGCTCGCGAGAGTTTGCGCTCGCGCTTGATTAAAATTAAAAATTGCCACGCGATTATACGGCAGAAAATAAATGTCAAAAGTGGCGAATTGATCGCGTTATGATGGTGACGGTGAGACAGTTTGTTTGTTTACACCGTTTGATTAAAACTAAAAATGGTATGACAATTTGTGCTTTACAAATGCAAATTTTTAAATAGCTTTACAAAGATAATTGACGATTGATGTGCTTGTCTGAGTTTTCGATTAAAGAGTCAAATTGCTCTGATGATATAATTAGGTTTTTATGGCTCACATAATAATGGTTTTTCAAACTCAGTTTTAATATTGCCGTTATGATTATCATTTTTGAATACATGATATACAAATTATATTCTCTATAGATCTTGTTTTTAAAATTTTCTTTTTCGGATTAATTAGATGTTATAATTGAATATATAACGGAATGGTAAGTTGATAAATATTTCTTGGGTTTCGATGAATTTTGATATAACGTTTGAAAATAAAATTATCAGTGCGCAATCTCAGAAAGTATCTGATACGCGTTGCGCAACAATATGTGCAAACAATGCGGCTTCGGTACGACTTGCGGGCTGTGGATGTACGTCCGCTCGTAAAACAGACATGTCTCGGGCCACAAATTGGAGCGTGCTCCGAGAATATAAGAAAGCAGACATACATCCACTGACATACGTTTGCGGAGCAAAGAATGGACGGGACAATAGATCCACTTGGAATCTTCGTTTAAAACTCACGAATGCTGTTGTTTGCTCGAGGGAAATGTTCTGTTGTAGTTGTAAAATAATATGTCATTTCTGATGCTCTTTTCTTCGCTTTTTAGTCACTTATTTCTGCTTGATAAAAAGATTCGATTACGATACAAAGATAATCGGAATATTGACATTATTTAGATAACTGAACAAAAGTAATTCATTAATCCTTTGTTAGTCGCAATATCTAATAGATACACGTTATAACTGATGTATAACATTAAAAGACTGATGTGTCAATATGTGAAAATAGATTAAATTAAAAATTGTTTAAAAATAAAAATTATTTTTGTTGTCCCATTTATTTATTAAGCCATATTACTAACACTTCAGTTTTTCTATCCATCCTAATATTTTGAGTCACAAATATTGCGACTAACGGAGGATTAAAATAATATTATATAAATAGGCATAAAAAAGTAGAATCTTGTATGTATATTTTTCAAATATAAAATATTTAAGTAAGTCATTCAAAAATCTTAAATTTACATCATAATTTACGATCAAAACTCATCAAACTAAACAATAATAATTTTTATTATTATTTATAACTATCTGAATTGAAAGAGAAAGAATCCAGCACGAAATCTCTTTAAGAAAATAGTGGATTCGGGAAAAACAGTAAAACAAAAAAGAAAATCCGGGAAAACACGAGTAACGGACGGCTCGAAAGCAGGATTATTCTCTCGAATCGAGCTTCTCCTGAGCGATTCTCAGGTTCGAAATCCGGGACGACGGCGGCCTCGTCGAGCGAAGCTCGTGGTTATTCCGCGATAACGAGAGCAGGCGATATCTTGCCTCGGGCGGAGCGCTTAATTAAAACGAGGAACGAGACGCCCGGGGGCCCCGCGGTATCATCGGCCACCGCATCGCATAACGGCGGTGTTTCCATAATTCGGCCGAAAACCCAGCCCAGACACGGTGGTCAGCAACGGTCGGTCAGCGATGGGCGCCCCTGGACCGCGGATCCCGACCACGGGTTATTAACTGACCGGGATGTACGAGACACCGGGGACCAAGTTGAATGGTGAACACACAAACTGGCGGATATCGTGCGCGCACGTGGGAGCCTCCTACGAGCTATGTTGCCGAAAGGATTGATGGGGACCGGTCACCCGGTTATATATCCGGCGAAACACGCTTCGAACACTGCATGCAGCACGCGGGCCCGTAGACAATTACGCTCCGGAGCCATTCTACTCCGGTGCAATTGAATTATCGGCGGCTGCATGCGCCGCGCTTCTCGCGATTCATTACGCTAGACCGCAAATTCGTGAATTCGTAATTGACCGACGTTTTTCCCCCGCGATTACGAAAATCTTGCCGCGCCCGTTACCGCGTTCTGTCTCCCGGTTTTTCTAATGGATGGGCGGTTATTAATTGGAGTACATCCATAAAGTGAACGCGTGCTGGGATATGGTTGACGCTAAAAGTAATAGCAATGTAGTAACAGTTTATGGAGGTATATATAAAAGCGTTCAGAAAAAAATTATGACACATCTGACAGTGTATGAAATATTATCATTTGAAAAATTAATTTGCCATTTTATAGCGACTGTAATTACACTGCAATATTTTTTTTGAACTGAAACACATTCGAAAGCAAAAAAATTCATATTTAAAAAAAATATCTGACTCCACAACATAACTCCATTCTCGGACTAGAATGTCCCAAAAATGATCATGCTTAAGTCGACGATGATCGATCCCTCTTCTAGTAAACAGAAAAAAAAAAACAGAAAAAGTAGGAAGAAAGAAAAAAAAAGAGAAGCCGTAGATAGAGTTGAGAGAAACCGCCCCGAGCAAAGTCAACCGAGGATCTATCGTCCTCCGGGGACTAACTGGATCGTGCAGGTCGGGAGATAAAGAGACCAGGAAAAAAAAAAACGGGAGGCGGCGGTGGCGGCAGCAGAGAAGGAGAAGACAAGCGGCGGAATTGAATCGAATTGGACCAGCTTGGCGCTGGCGTGTTCGCAGGCAGTTCGTCCAAGGATATTTGTTCCGCATACGTACGTAAACGTAGCCTTCGGAGACCCCGCTGTCGGAAGGAAAAGGAGGGTGGTGTAATGGCAGCGAAGGATCGGTGGGGGAGGAAAGGCCGCATAAAGCACCGTCGTCGGCATCGCCGGGGCACGTGGTGCATGCGGGGCGTATTAAGTCCACGTGGAGAGAGTCACGCGCGTCTCCTGGGATCGCCGGCAGAAGCCGAAGAGATGGGCGCGACCGCTCCCTGGAGAGGATGGGTGTGTATGTGTGCGCGTGTATATATAATATATATGTATATACGCATCCACCCCGACTGGCTAATTGTTTAAAATCTGATCGTACGTAAAGTCGCGTTACGGCGACTAATTAGGCGATGGCCGCGCTCGCTGGATATCGGGCGCGATTTAATGATCCCACGTGAGGAGGCATTAATTAAGTCTCGCGCGCGAGCGAGCGCACGTAATTATGAATAGGTGCGGTGCGAAATTGCCGTCGCGGAATGAACCCGCTCCTCAAGGTTTAAGTTCAGGTTAATTATTTGCGTCGTTGGGGGTGTGCGTCGCGCTGATAAGGAATGATTGCTTGACGACGATGAGTTAAGTAATTTGTCGCGCGTAACTGGTGGATGATGAAGGTTAGTTGGAGCTAACAATAAGTTTGCATGTGAACGGGTACGTGTAATTTGTGGCAATGCATGCTGTGGATCGCTATATACAATTTTATTGCTTGATATAAATTGCGATATAAATTCTATCACATTGGAGTAAATTTCTTGAATATAACGCACTCCGATCTCTTTATCTTAATAAATGATAAACCTTTTTCTAGTGGTTTTTGCTATCTATTAATGTTTCTACATATGTGTTTAAAATGCTCTTTATCCAAGTATTAGTCTCAAATAAATACTAATACAAACGTGTATTACGGCAGAACTTCAGAAAAGACAAGGAGAATAATTACGTAAAATCTGATCTCATATGCTTGCCGACCCTAATTAACCGATGAAGCTAATTTCCAATTATGCCGGTTCCAGAGTGATACCAAATACTGATTCCATGATAAACAGGATCTGATGACATTGGCTCATTGATCACGGCGATGAGCTCATGCGCTAGTGGTAGTAAAGATTTATGCGCGGACTTAATCGCGCGCGGCCGCGATTTCCATAGCTCACTTAATTATTGGCTTCAATACCGTGGAACCTTTATCTAATATGAAAATGCAATGTCCGATCACTGTAGCGGAATAATACATTTATTAATTAATTAATACATTTTATGGAAAATAATCTCAGATGCATTATATTTTTTTTCTCTCTTTTTCCCTTGCGTCTTTTATTCGTTAAAAGTACGATATTCTTAAATGTTTGAAAGAGATGTCACAAACTAGATAAAGCTTGTATAAAATAAACTTGGTTGTTATAAAAAATAAGACTATTTTATAATGATATATATAATTAATATTTTTATAATTTTAATAAAAATTTTCATTGTCGATATATTGTGAACAAAAATCAAGCAAACGAAGATCCAGCATTTGAGCATTACAGATATAAAGTGAACAAAGTTACAATATTAATATTTATCGTTGATAAATCCATCGCCAATCATTATCAAGGATCTAATCAAACGTTTAAATATTGCAAACATGAGTAATATTACACCATTTCTATTTGTACCGTTAAACTCATTGTCGATTATCATCGCAGATCAATCAAGTAAGAATTATGATATGTCACTGCACTGCTGCACTGATTAACTCTTATATTCAACAAACAAAAGACTTGGAAAAACTTTGATAACATTTGCGAACAATAAACAGAACAAAACGTAAATAACTCATACACAATATAAATATTTATGTGTGTGTGCATGCGCGCGAAGATAATAATTATAAAATATAATATATAATTGTTTTAAATATATACACAATACAATTTTAAATAAATTTTAATAAATATAATAATTTTTTAGTTTATGATACATATATAATTAATTGATAGTCCGTAGCGATTGTCCATAATGATGTTCGTAGTATATGTTCCATCATTTTCTCAAGCACGATACAATGAATAGCGTGATAAAAATGATAAAAATATTGAAAGAGGCACAATGGGATCGCAGTTCCAGCAACGAGCAGAGCACACCCGCGAATTCCGGCGCGCCCCCGCAATGTAACCACTACCCTTCACCTTTGATTTATCCTCTTATCATATGCGAACTCGTAGGTGGACGAGAGCGCGTGCGGGGGCAGCCGAGGCACCGACAATATCGCCAACCCCGGCAGCGGGGGCGCGATGAAAATGGGATTGAAAACCACCAGACTAATCTTCTACCTCTCTCGCGTGTACCCGTAACATCCACGCCCGTGCGCGCACACACACATACACATACAAACACATACATTCATACTCACATATGCACGGAATCGTCCACCTGCACGATTAACCCTCCCGTACCCCACACCGCGCTTTTCTGCGCGAGTGCGCACGAGCGTGTGCCCACGCACACGCAACGAGCGTGTATTAAATGCCTGTACATATCGCGGCGGCGGTGTGCGTGCTAGTCGCGTTCAGAAACGCCGCTGCCATTTAAATAAATGTTTAATCTCGCTCGCCTACCCTCGCCCTCCCCGTCGGCGCCCTTTCCCCCGGCGCTTTTTCTCTTTTTCCTTCGTTTCGTCCCGCGAGTAACTCTCCCGACGAACCGGTAAAGGACGGAAAATTGCTAGATGGAATAGAACAAGAGCGAGACAAAAAAAGAGAGAGAGAAAGAGAGACTGGATTCGAAAAGCGCGAGATTGCACCGCATAAGGAAGAAACGCCGGAAGGCGGATAAAAAGAGCGAGAGGAACGACGACAGGGGTGAAAGGACCCGCGCCGCCGGAGAGCGGCAAGTAAAAAACCAATCGAGTCTGTGCAGTGCGACGTTGAATCCCTTCACCCCCGGTTCCTGGACCATTCAAGAGAGACCGAGCCCCGCAGCCATTTAACCTCTGCATTGCAAATGCCACCCTCTATCCGCCGCGACCATCCGGCCCGGTAAGGGCGGAAGGCAGGGCAGGGCGAGAAACAGGGCCGTCGACTCGGGCCGAGACTGTTATTTTAACGAAATATCTTTAAACGCCGACACACACTAGGAGCGAAACGGGGTGGACGGATGGTCCGGACGAGGAGGAGTAGGACGAACCCCGCCAGTTAGCCCGGAGGGAGCGGGTGGGTGTAAGCGGAGGGATGGATGGAGAAACGGGAGAAGCGAGATGGTCTCGGACGAGCTCGGAGCGCGGAGAGATGAAAGGATACCTAGTTACGGGACGAGAGAGAGCGCACCGGTTTAAAGGATTACCGGCCTGCCCATTATTCAAATGTATGCTAAACGCGCGGGGCGGTGTGCGCGATAGCCTTATCAACCCTCTTGCGAGGCGCACCGCGCCGTGCGGATATTTCACGGCGGTTCGCCGCAATAGCGCTTTCCCCGGCAGCAGCCCCGGATCAGCAGCTACGCTCTGCTCCGACAATGCTTTTATGGTCGCTTTTGCTGCTTCCATGCTGATGACCGGAAATTCGCCCCCTTGCCGGTAACTTTGCTTGATTTGGTAAAAGATAATTCGATTTGGTAGAAGATAACGTGATAATTTGAAAAGATGACTATTGTAATAATGATATTTCAGCTTTTAGATTTTTTATAGATAACAATTGATTCGTGCAATAATTCAGGTTTTACTTTGGAAAAGATATACACACATACTTTTACGCAACAAACTATTTTATTGTTTCCCTATAATTTCCTTCTTGACTTATCGCTTGAAATTATATTTTCGTATTTTACAACAATTGATATCGTTTAGCTCAATTATCAATGTCAAGAATTTTTTGAAAAATACTCAGTGTTAAAAATAATTATTAAAAATTAAACTTTAGATTTGTAAAAAAAAATATTATGTTACTTTTTTATAAATAAAAAAACAGTATTGTATTATACTGCACATTTTTTGGATTCCTGTGTGTTTTTAATAATCGAGACAGGCATCAGTCGAGCTTTCCGATTAAACATCCCTAGAAATCTACCTATATCAGCAAGACATTTTTTTGAGTGATAGCATCCGAGATTCACGAGAAAGTTGTCAAATTTTAAACGATCGTAAGATCATCGCGCGATACCATGTATCTCGCAGATGCGTTGGACGTACGGAGAGAAACCCTCGCAAGATTTGCGCGAAGCGTGAATGGACGAGGGCGTGGGAAACGGCGAAGTGGCCGCGTACGCGGATAGTATGCGCTGACTTGCGACCGGTCCCGGTAATTGCCGTAATTGTGCCGAGTGATTCACACATCAGAATCGGCGCGGCTCTCCCGCCACTCCAACCCCGCCGTCGCTCTTTCGCGCAAACACACACGGCAAGAGGAACATTCACAGCAACGCGGTGCGGCGGTGTCGGGGAGCGCGAGCGCATCTGCGCGGGATTTCGGAAACAATTGCCGACAATTCTCGCCACTTGACTCGCGGCCAGCGATTGACGTGAGAATCCGCTTAGACGGCCGTACAACTCCGCCGCGGAGCGTATGAGGTCATCTTCATTAAATCGTTCTCCGCTTAATGACTGATCTAATTTTTTCCTTCGTCTCTCTTTCTCCACCGTCGACGGCGACGACGTATGTTTGTCCGCTCGCTCACTCTAGACCACCGGTCGGTCTAATGTGCGCTTTACCTCTCGCGCGTTTTTTCCACTTCTGCGGGCGGAAACGTGGTTCATGGAAAGTTCGCGGTCGCTTTCTTCTCACATGATGTTCGCCAAAGCCAGCGGGCAAGCTTCGTGGAATGCGAGTAAATTAAAGGAGATTGATATAGAATGACCGATTCATTAATCTGGATTCGCGAGCGACTAGTATCAACAGAATTATCTCTTACGGTACATAGAATATCGCAAGTATTCTCTTTTCAGGTAAAATGTTGTTTTTTTTTTTTGCAAAATAATATTTTTTTAAGATGGAATCCCATATTTTTAATCTATCTCTTATATATACATATATATTAAATATATAATCAAATATAATTCATTTGTGATCGATATACTGGATATAATCAGTTTTCTTAATTCCTTCGTTAACGTCACAAGATTATTTATAAAATTTTTTTCTGACATATCGCGCTCGATATATTATCTATAATTATCTATAAAAGAAACAAGATTGAAGTATAGAGATACGCAATGTTACAAATCCTTCGTGTGCACACATTAGCTCTTATCAGAGTCGGCGCTTTGTAGTGCTAGAATAGCATCCCGCGAAGCCACTTTGTCTCCGCATCCGCTTCCGTGCACTTAGCCGTCCATAAACTGAGAAGACACGCTAAGTTCAAGCAGCCATTTGCGTTTACAAAATGTGACCTGCTATCCTGGAAGTTTTGACATGAACCAATTTGATGGCTTACGTTCGCTTACAATTGCACGATGATGCATGCAATATTACAATATCAAAAAATAATTAGAGATATTATCCATCTGCTAGTTGAATGTCATTGTACTGTCAATTGAAAAATTTAAATCTTGAAAAACAAATATTGATTTATTTTTTAATATTATAACATATGTTTAACAAACTATTATAAAAATTTAATTAATCTTATAAAATTTATCATAATTATGATGAGATATTTATACATTTCTAATGTACTCAATATATATATCCACAAATCATCATTTTGTATAACAGGAGCCAGAACATCAGGCCATTCAGTAAAGTGTAATTGGGGCTGCTTTTGAAAACTCGATTCTCATAGAATCATATTCTTTTGCAGAACTCCTGCGCGCATACCGCCTGTATCCACGAAAGAAATCAATTCAGATCCCTCGGTCCCGTAGGAGCTGACATTTGACACCTTGCTGGCATATTTGCCACCCCGCCAGTGATTGGCTGATTATGATCTCGCTAATCCCGTACCGGATGGACTTGGACCACCCCGACGTGATTGCCGAGCTCAAAGACAAATACGTATCGCGCACCCTTCGGAGTCGCGTTCCTCGTGAAACGGGCACGCACGACGCGACCCCAATTTTCGTACGTGCGTGCGTGCGTGCATGTCGCGCGTGTGGCGCGATTACACGCGATTCCGCTGGGCATACACATTTGCCAATGAAAATCGCTGCCTACTCACGCTTATAATGTTTTGTTCGCGCTCTATTTTTGATTTTCACTCTCATCGTTTTTTTATTTTTTTATTTTTTTTTGACGGGATAATCTAGAAGCATCAGTTCTTTTCCTCAGCATTTCTCTTGTGATTATGACTATCTTAGCAACATATAGACATAGACAAATAAAACTCTGTAATCAGAGATAGATATAATTTAAAAATAAAGTTATTCTATATTAGTTTTGCAAGATCAATCTTCGTTAAGAAATCAGCACTTTACGAAGGGACAGCATAAAATATCGAACATTAATATTATATCAAAGTTTTCGAATAAAATTTATATTATGTCTTATATCTTTCTTTATGTAAATTTAAAAATGTAAAAGTTAATTAATATTGATATGTGTTATTCTAAAGAAAGGCGAAGATTGCGTTTTTAATTCTCGCAAAATTCGAATATAAATTTCTCTATAAATAAAATTTTAGTACAATAATTTGACTTCAAACGGCGAAGAAAAGCAATTTCAGGATTTCACCCTTCAATTGACGTCTAAAACATTAACGAGATACGAATGTAACAGTTCTACAAAGAAAGGACATCCAGCGCGACTCTCTTTATCACCCTTCGCGACGACGCGAGAAATGTTCTCCGTGGAAAATTTCAATTACTCGCTACTGTGATGTAATGGAAATCAGCCAGTGTAATTTCGCGAAAATCGCGCGATTACATCCGCCTCTGAAGGTACGCAACTTTACGGGAGGTAACCGCGAATCAAAAAGTGCCGGTAAAGACGCCGCTCTTTCGCACAATCAAAATGCTAATCGCCTCAAGAGCAAGAGGTGTAAGTCTATAGAAATTGGATGTAAGGGACTTAATATCGTTTGGCGACGCGGATCGCTAAAGAGTATTACGGGGGATTACCGGAGTAAAGTGACACCCTTGGCCCGGGGGCTGCGGTGACGCGCCGCGCGCAGTCTTAACAAAACACCGGGGGTTGGCGGAGCCTTCCGTAAATATTGTTACTGCCACCCCGCCGGCAATTTCGCCGGCCATATGTCAAGCCACCGATGTGCTTTTTAGCGTATTCGCTCACGCACGTTAGTCGCTCTTGAGCGGATCGCGGCGAGAAGTACGCGCGACTTGAAAAGATCAAGCTCTCGAAAGACACTCTACTTATCAAGAAAGAATAAAAGAATGTAATTAACTTTAAGAATATTTATTCTGAAAATATCGATAAGTTTCGTTGATTTCCTTTAATGTATTGTACTCGTATATCCGATAAATTAGATATTTTTGAAAAATGGATATTATAAGAACACTACGCTATTTCGATTTTATTAAAAATTAGTAGATATTTTAATATTTCGAAAAAATCAAACATTTTTAAGATAAAATACTTTTCTCTTTGTATATACATATAATATTGAAGAACCAAAAAATATTATTTGTATATTATATTATAAAATGTTGTCGTTTTTTTCACAAGGAAATCAGGCATAACTGACAGATACGTTTGATGTCCGTTATGGTAATGCATAAAGCGGAGTATAAAGCAATAAGTACGGGGGTCAGCGAGGGTGAATCGTAAATTAGAAGGCAGACGGGGAGCAGAGAGAGGAGTCTCGAATTAGCATCGCTTTCAAGTCGCTTTCTAATCTCGGTAACTGGACAAATTGGCACTGAATGATCAGTAACGAACGGATGGAAGGCTCAAGTGGGTTTGCGGCTGTACGAAGGATGTCTCGAGAAACGGGGGGACGCCGGGCGTCGCGTTGCGTCACGTCGTCTCGTGCCGCTGTACTGCGGTGTATCGCGCGACCGACACGTGGCACGGATTACGCACATGTTACACGGCCAATTTCGGACGTCCGGCTAACGTGCATGCGGGGAGGGATCCCTAATTGTCAAATTAAATCCTTTACGTGACGATTTAACGCATTTCCAATTACAAGACGTCCGTCGTGCAAGGCCATATGGAATATCATAATTCGAGATAAGAAGAATAAAGTCGTTTTATCTATCAGAATTATTGTAAACTGTGTCTTAGATATAAAAAAAAAATAAAGAAAAATTTTAAAATTATTTACTATCTAAAAAAACTGCATCCATTTAATCTGTCTTGTTGATATCGATTAAATATTTTTCAAATTATACGTTGCATGTACTCCATCTTTTAAACTAGTTCAAGTGATCTGTAGAGGAAATTAAAATTTTTCTTTCGCAAAATGGGACACAAACGGATTGTCAACGACTATACAATCGGGATCACTCGACAGCTGCGACGGATTTCACGTTGCCGAATCACGTTGCCGTCGAAATAGAAGGGCGGCCTCCTCGTCGACCGTGGTAAATACGCGCATGGCTCACCGTAAACATAAATTCCCCGTATATACGTATCCAGTAGCCACGATTTATTACCCGTGAATCGAACCGAAGGGGGCGGTTTACAATGGGCCAGCAAATTGCGGCCCGTTTATACCGATGGAGACGTTATAGCGAGTTCGGCGATGCGGACGAACAAGTGTGAAATCAGGTGCATCCATAATGCAAAGGGGTGGGCGCGAGGTTCACCCCCGGTGCTCACGCTCCCGCGTTGTAACCTTCCCCCGTTCAACCCGCCCCTACCTCCGCCTGTATCCCCCTAGCGTACGCTGCAAATCAATTAGACACGCGGCGAAACGTTACGTTTATTGCCGATGTATCGAAAAACAGAACGCCCCGTCGCCAACCCTCCAGAAATATCGCGGATTTCACAACGACGCGCGGGTGGGTGGGTGGCGTGATGAAACGCGAAATCCACTCGTGGTCGATTTTTCCGAGTGTTTACGAATTAATCGACTAACGGTTCTCGTCGACTTTTACAAGGGGGAGAGAGAATGGCTTTTATTCTTGAAACAGAAAATGACATTTAACTCTTACGAGAATTAAATTTACAAAAGAGAATAATTTCATATAAAGAGAGAAAGAGAGAGATGCTCTAATTAAATTAGTTAATTTAAAAAAAAAAACTTATTTATATTTACGTGTTTAGTTCCATATTTTATAGATAGAAATTAACTTCAGAGAAGTCTTATCGTGTTCTAATTGTATTTTTCACATCATTTTAGCTATAGTTGATTCTCAGTTCGATACTCAACTTTAGGCATGGTACTGAACAAAGTGCAAAGTGGTGCAAATCGTTGGGGATGGCTTTAACTTGGTAAGAATTAAAGCGAACGGCTCGAGGGGTAGATAAGGGTCGTAGCCTCCAACGATTATACTAATAGTTGGGGCGTAGATAAGCTAACGGGAGGTGCAGAGAACAGCGAAGACTACTAATTGTTTTACCGAAGAAACTTCGTTCCGATGATTCCCTTTTCCCCTTCCGTTTGCATTTTAATCCATGTATATTCTAAAAATACATTAAAGCCGATAATTAGGAAATATTAACCGTATCTCCGTATTTGTGACGATAAACAAAACAAACCACAGTGAGATTAACACATGCTTCATAATTAATCTTTTTCGAGAAATATTAAGTCCGCGTTTATCAATAACAGATTATATATATTTGATCAGTTATTTCGTCTGATTAATTCTTACATTCTTGATTTATTAACATCGTTGTTAAATTTTCTGTATTAACGAGTTCACCATTTAATTAATTGATTATATTTTGGTATATAAATAAAATTGTTAATTATTGAGAAATGTAATTTATTATATAGTGTTCTAAAACAATAAAGATATCATCATTATTGTCGTTATAAATTTTTTTAGATAGATATTATATGCAATTGTTGAAAAAAATTCAAATAGCAATTTCTCGATAGACGATTAATAAAAGCAGATTATTCTTTTGAACCAATTGAAATAAACCTACATTTTTGCGGAGTCTTTTGCATTCCCAAAAATATTCTACATATTTGAAGCTCAGACAAAACGGCAACAAAAAGCCCTATGTATCTTGATAACCGAGCCAGGTATGATGGCGTATCGCCGATGCGGAAGGAAAGCCCGAGGCATAAGAGCGAACAATGGCCTCCTTCTTGGCAGGTTGATCCTGCTTGAGTAATGTTGAAATCTGGGGCGTTCCTGGGAAAGACCACCTGACCTCTTCGTCCTTCCATCACTGCCGCTGGACCCTCATGAACGAGTCACGCTTGGTTATATCAGAGATCGAAGGCGCCACTAATGATGCTGTTATGGCGATGACTATTAAGTCGATATACGAAAGTGTTTAAGTTGTTGTCCTAAAATCTCTAATATTGATACGTACAATACCAAATGTATAGTGCTTTAGACACGAGACTTAAACATGAACGATTTAAGAAAGCTATCTTTTTTATGCAAAAAAATATAAAAATAAAAAAAATAATTTGTTTGTTTACAAAATAATTTAATATTTCTTTCACTTTTAAAATAAAATTTCACTATTAGTAAGAGTTTAACGTATTTTATCGATATAATCAAGTTCTTATAAAATTTTCTCTCTTGTTAAAGGAAAACTTTATCACCAATATTGTTTTAAAAATAACGTATTACTGGCCTGATGTACTATTTTTCAGAAAAGACTCTTCCAAGGATCGAGAGACGTATGCTTTAGTAAGAAAACTACCAGCGTCAAGATGACTTACACGATTACAACGACGTGACATCGATTCTGATAAATTGCAGACGTTACATCAGCGCGAGCTATTCCTGAATATCATCACCCTCGGTTTTTCTACACCGGAAGTGAAATTAAACCGATAGTCACATTTACGAATGCGATGCCGCATGCCGCATTGCGCTATTCTCGCAAGTGGAATGAAAAAAGGAGTATACAGCGAAAAATGAAAAACCATAGAATCCACGGTTTCTTCCTTCTATCCCCCCGTGTCCCCATTCGAAAGTCAGGAATATCGGAATTTCGCGTGGCAAGCGTGCGAATGTGTCCCGGGGATCCCAGAAAAAGTCGTTCTAGGATGGACACGCGGCCGGGTAATGGAAGATGTGATAATTTAGTATGCACGGTCGGAGTTTATTTGAATTTTATTGGCGGACTCGCTGTCACGTGGGTCATGTGCCCGTAGGAGAGTGGCGGCGGCGATGCCGCAGGGGGTTCCTTTTTCGCTTTATCGGATCGGGGACGAGACGACGCTCCTCCCGTTTTCCCGAGGGGACACTTCCGTCCGACCAATATCGCTCCTCTTTCTCCGTCGCTCAGGCCTTCTCGCTTCCGACCTGTTTCTACCCCCGTTCAACCATCTAACCCTCCTCCCCCTTTCCTCTTTATCCATCCTCCTCCCTCAGTCCTCTCTCTCTCTCTCTCCATCTTTTACTCTCTCTCTCTCCCGGGGCGCTTCCAATATCTTTCTAAGTTCTCGGAACCGACCATGAATAAACTATTCCCCGACTTTGAATATCTGAGCGTTTTGCGCGGGAATGGGACCGCCATCGAAGGACCGACCACAGATAGGACGAGGATGAGCGATATCGATTGATCGACATCGTTCGTGGAGGGAGGAAACGCCGTTGCCGAAAGTGCGACCCTTCAATTTTTGGAAAACGGTTACTTTTAAGAGAAAGAAGGGAGATGATGCTGTTTACTTCAACTCTTACTACCTCGAATTTTCTGACAACTATATAAAAGATTAGTAACTCTCTCTTTCTCTCTTGAATTATTCGTTAGTTTCACAGCAATATGCATTTCGCGTATTTAATTTATTTTTAAACAAAGTATGTTTATGTTAGTATTAATTCACACATGTGTTTTCAGAATGTGTGAATTAATACAAATTAATTAAATGTCCTGGTCATATGCAGAATTGTGAATCGCCGATACAATTTAATCCCAAAGATCGCGTGGATAAAACCTCCAGAAAACGTCGGGTTCATTAACATATTAACAAAGTATCTTGTTTATGGTCCGCGTCAGACATCAGGCGGAACGACGTCGTTAATACCCGACGGGATCCTTTATTCTTGATCTCGATAGCGGGGCGATTAATTTTTCGTGCCATCGAGGATGATGAAATCAAGCAGTCAGCATAATGAGTAGCGTTGTCTGCCGCGCAATTCATCGGGTGTCGCGGGAGTAAGGGACGCGGGGGTGGTGGAGAACGGTGGGGTTATTAATATTCAGAACGAGAAGCGGTAGTCGAGAGCAGTGCCGAGTGACAAATACCTAGCGCCCTGTCCCAACCCCGGCACAGCTCAACTCTGTAATTAACGCTAATCTCCAGGCCGTTTCTGCGACACCGCACCACCCACTTCGTCTTCTCTCCTGTCTCTCTGTACTTACGGAATGGAGGGTGGCTTTAAGCAGGAGCTCACCAGTCGATTCTCAGACAATGGTGCTACAATGTTTCCCTGCTAAAAACTAAGCTCACAGTTTTGTGTTGTTTCTTTATTTATATTTTATTACACGCGGCGCTTTTTTGTTAAAAAATTTATAATTATATTTTTCGATGGTATAACCATATTTTTTTATATTTATATGTATCATTAGTTTATAAAAATTGCATCTAATATTTATTTAAAAATACGTTTATCTTTCTCTTTAACGATTTTACAATATTTAGCAGACTTAACATTGTGAAATATTTTGTATCATATTTACGTTGACGATAAATAATAATATAAAAATAATACTAGCTAGATAAAAATATAAGAAATACTGGCTAGTTTTAGAATGGCTAGAAAAATTTACATACTACATATAGATCTCGCATTGCGCGAAGGAAAAGTCAGGAAAACTACTCTATTGTTTGCGCATTCCTTTTTTCAGTAAAACGGAAGAAAGAATGCCGCATGGGCGCGGCATCTCGTCGCGGTTCTTGAATATTTTTGTGAACATTACCGTCCCGCCTGTTCATTCGTCATGTGCGGTACGTATTTAAATTTACAAAACTGTATACTGTATTATACTAACTGCATATTTGAACATACATATATTTCTTTCGCAGAGCTCATAGAACTATGGGAAAAATTCTCTCACGCATATGCCTTATAAATTATAATAAAATAAATATAACAAGAGAAAAGTTTATCAATATTTTTATATTACAAAATATATATGTCGCATCAGTTCCTTATAATAGTTTTGAATTGTTATGGCTTAAAATATGCGTGACATGTTTCATCGTACAATTAACATTTTAAGATTCCATGAATAAATACTTCAAAGAAAAGAAAAGAAAAAGTTTGTCGGATGAGATCTGTTATAAGCTTATTTAATTTTGCAGATCTCCATTTTCTCAAAGCCGTGCATCACGCACAACGAGCAAAATTTGATTGAAGCGCGGAAGTATTTAATTAAAGATATATACATTCAACGACATAAGACCCCCAAACGAGCTAGTGTGTATCTCTTATCACGAGAGATTACTTTGGACAGTATACAACAATTTACGTGAAGGGGCGAGTGCGGACGCGCGTGCCCAGGTACTTCTAGCTGTCGCAAGCTGCTCTAATCGAGTCCCCCAAGTGTCCTGAAACCGCTGGTGTTTCTTCCGTCGAGCGATGAGAGAGTAAGGGAGAGAAACGTAGCTGGGGGGTGGGATACGAGCGAGAGAAAAGACGGCCAATCCAATTCCGTGCTCAAGCCCGACTGTCGTGATGGTGGAGGGTGGCGAAAAAACGCAGCCACCGGGGCGCAAGGCGAGCGGTAGGTCTCCGAGCTTTTTTGCGTTTAATCAAGAATATTCGCGGTCGGCTGGCTCGCTATTTCAGCCCGCCGAGTGTTAACCGAGGCGCGCAACCACCACCGAGTATCATACCGCAGGAAGTGGATGAAGGAATCTTCGTCCTTTGACCTCCCAGAGACCGCTCCTGCCTCGCAATCATCCGTAACAGACCTCGTTGTAAATTGCAACGTCCACGACGTTTTCGCTTACTGTGTCTTACTGTGTCATATTTTTCAGCTTCTTGCGACAATCAACTAAACTAGCATTCGATGTTATGAACATATAGACGGCTGTGAAAAAATAAGCCGATGTATATGTTATAAGATAAAAAGAGAGAGAAAGGCAGAGAAATTTCAAGATTGCAATAATTTTATCAAAATATTATTTCATAATTTAAATAGTATATAAAACATTGAATTGAAATGATATTTTATGTCCATGTTCATTTTTATAACCAGCATTTATCAAAGAGGATATATAGATCATAAATATAATGAATATTGCCCATACAGCACACAAAGATTGCATACATATTGTAGCAATCTTTCACCGCAATATTGCAACTTGCATACAGTGCAGCAATATAAGCCAATTTAAGAAAAATGTTTTAATAAAATGAACCATTTAGTATTGTTTATCGTTAACATCTTTCATGTAGAAATATTGCAAAAAATTATTTTATTATAATATTTTATTATTAAAATTATATAAAAATTGAATTTTGCAATATTTCCGAAATATTAATGTCATGTTGCTACAAGTGTGCTGGTACTTTGTGGCTCTATATTTCTGCAATGTCTTTGTAATGTTGCATTGCAATTTGCAACATTGCAATGTTGCTGCAATATAATTGCAATGATCTGTGCTGTATGGGTGTGTTTCAATAACATACATCACATCGTCAACACTATATTAATAATAAATCGGAATCGGATTAATCCTGATCAATTAGATAAAGGTCTCGCTGTGAGACGCCAAGAAATCATTTGATTCCTAGAATTTAATAAAACCGATTAGAGACGCGACACCCCTTTCACTATCATCAAGGTAGTCTAGACGTGATGTAGCAGGAGACGACAGCTCTAATTTCGTCCTTAAGTATCAAGTATTTCAGCTGTCACTCTCGTAAATTACTTCATTCTGATGACGCGTTGATCGCCGAAAACACCCTCTGAATTTCGAGTGGGTCACTCGATGGGGATTACTGACATCTTTTCTACAAGGAAGCATGATCTTCCATAATCGCAGTGACTGCGCGATAGAATTCCACCAATATTGAAAATGTATATGTATATGTTTGTCAAGTTGAAAACATTATAATTAGACTTCATTAATATACATTTATACAAGTAATAATTTATGATAACTTGCAATGCACTATATCTAATTTGAAATATATTAGAATATTCATACTAAAAAATTAAAAATTATTGATTATAAGACAAGCTGAGAGACAAGCTCTATTAAATAATTAAACTTTAGTACAACCAGGAATAAGTAGCAATAATACCCGGTTTCCAGGAGTATATCAATGACTCTTGGATTATAGCGGATATACAGCGGAAGAGTTGTTCCTTCAACGATTAGAGCCGTGATAATCATGAATGACGCTGGTCGAAACAATGCGCCCGGCATCCGTTGTCACGACAGGGCGTGAGTTTCGTCTTACGGGTTGG
>NW_021851451.1:249273-278007 GCF_003651465.1 Formica exsecta | reverse complement strand
CGTGAGTTTCGTCTTACGGGTTGGGGGTTAAGAGCGGTGGCGATGTCAGAGTACGGTGATGTATGGCTAAAGCGAGCTCGGGAAATACCACGTGCCCCGCCACCTAGTATACAGCAGCCCCGTAAGGATTAGGGTGGCGACCTACTATATTCTGCAACGCAGCGTTTCGTGATGCAATTGGATTCCTTCGGCAGTCAGCACCCTTCCTTTCACGCACCCTCAGATCCATCGTCACCGATCATCGCTTTAAATACAGGATCATTGCTTTCATATTTATGGAATTTTTTCTACTTCTAATTAGAATACTTTCTATGGAAAAACCTAATTGATTTGGGGGGTCGATGCAATATACAGTTTTTACGATATAACGATTTAATCGGATATATTACGCATCAATAATATTAAGTTTAACAATCGCAATTTAATATTTAAATAATTTTAGTTTAAAGTAGATTATATTTAATATTGTAATAATATAATATAATAAAATTTATTCAGAGCCGCAAGCTTGCAGAAAAGCCTAACATAAGAACAATGTTTCTTGTGAGACATTTACCAATTTTTATTCAGCATTGTCATCTTTAAGAGTATTTATTTTAAATATTACAGATAGTGATACGAAACGTTTCGTATATTGTCAAATTCTTTTTCGAATCGCAATCGCGATATTGGAAAATAATGCGCTATTAATCAACTTTCGATATGATTTTTATCAAAGTGCATATTTCTCATGATTTATTCATTTATTATGCCAAGTAGAAAATGAATCAATAGAGATAAAAATTATTAATTATCGTTTTGTTGCAATGCTTACGAGTAATAATTATTTTCCAACAATGCTTGAAATCAAATATATTATTTTTAAAATTTTTCGCAAAGCCAAAATTTTGTACTTTGCAATTCGAATTGAGAATGCGTGATAAGACACAAATTGCATAATCGAGCAAATAATGTAACTAGAGACTTCATATTAATATATCAAGCGTTTAATTAATAATTAATCTATAATTTAAGAGACATAGTATGTGTGTGTGTATATCGCGTATTTAGAGATTTTATAATACGTAAAATATTTCAGCGACGAAAATTAATAATAACACGGCCTTGGCAGCATGTCAACAATAGCGCGCTATTGTTTACATGCCGCGGCTTTGTTATCATTCGCGCGGCGACACTCGAGCAGTAAAATAGTTGTGAAAGATGTTCTCCGCGTATATTTTCACATTCCTTTTTGAAACTTGATCGCGATAAATATCGGGAAATTTTGCTATATTTATGATAATTAACAAATAATTAACTTTCGATAAACGATACATAACTGAGTGATAATAGATCTTTATCGAAGCTCATATTTCGCGCGATCATTTATTATTTCACATAAGAATCAAAGCAATAAAGATAAAAATTATAAATTATCGTTTCGTTGTGATTCTTATAGACAATAATTATTTCTCTAACAATGCTTAGAGTCAAATGTATATATTTCGCTTTTAAAATTTTCCATCGATCTAAATGTAATTTGTCATTCGGATTGAAAATAATAAGACATATAAATTGCAGGATTAAAGTAATTAAATTTAATTTAATTTGATTTAACTTAATGCATTAAAATAATGAAAAGTTTGAACCATTTAATTTGATATATATTTTTGTTATGGTCTGTCTTTTTTAATTTTAAAAAATAAAAGGGGGTGGCCACTTTTGGTGGGACATCTTATATATATATAAATATATATTTCAATAATGACATATTGTGTTGTTTATGATATATATTAGAATGGAAAAAGACCACACGCAGTTAATGAAATATATATTTGTTAATTAAATCTACACACGGCAAGTCCGTATTCATGATTTATAATTAATATAAGTAGTATACGGATATGTATACCGAAACAGTAATCTTACCGGCAGAATCAAAAAATTGATTTGGCTATATAATGCTAAGTAGTTTCTAAAATGGATGCAGGTGGTGGTACTTAACAAGGCTTGTCAATATCCCACGCATATTCCTCAAAAAATAACAGAATGGATATTCTTTTAGGCTTCTCTTTGTTACATGTTTTATAGATATTTGAAAAAAAATGTATACACCTCAGAGAATGTCCGCAGAAAGGAAATACAGATTCAATAAGAATGGGATTCTGTTTGTGAGCTCCATGCTCCATTATATAGCACCATTTATCGATAATGCTGAACTATGTTCTTATCGGCGTGATTCTATCTCTTACTTTATCGCAATGTAGCGCTCCATGAAATGCATTGTGAGATCTGTTCTCTTTTTGCACTTTCCATCTCTTTTTCTCTTTCTTTTTTTATCTCAAGCATTTAATTATATATCTATCTCATTTTGGATATAGAAAGAGTTGTGCAACTTGAATTGTGTGGCTGTAAACAGCTGATTTAAGATTAAGTGCCATTTTCGTGCAAGAAACAATGACAAGTACAAACTCTGTGATACATATTTATTTGTTTTTAGTCTCTTTATTATCGTGTCATCAAGCAAAATCATATCACGCTGTAGTTATCATTCATGGAGTTCTTACTGGAAGTGATAGCATGGAAACAATTAGTAATAGAATCCAGGAGGTAGGCAAGCTAACAAAAGAAGACATCTCATTGTCAATATTATCGTTTTAGTATGCAAATATGACACATTGATTTCGTGATTGCAATTCTTTCACATAAATTATTATGCATATTTTAATATTCGCCTCGCTTTATTGATAAAAAAATAATAATTATATTATTATTTATGAATAAAAAAAAATTTGGTTTCTTATAGTCATTAATTTGGTTTACTATGTTCCACATATGTTATATATCTTTGGTACAATTTCCCATGTTAATGCTTCCATAACTATTTTTACAGTTGATAACTTATTGTAGATGTTCTGAATATAACTTATAATTTAGATGGAATAGTAGAGAGAAAACTAATCTTTTTTTTTATTACTTGAGATACATCTTCAACATATTTTCACAGATACACCCTGGGACTCCAGTTTACAATACTGTTAGGTTTGCAGGCTGGAGTAGTCTGGAACCCATGTGGCAACAGGTAGAGGAAATTGGTATGGATGTACTCTCTATAGGTGCTGCATTTCCTGAAGGAATTAATTTAATAGGTTACAGCCAGGGTGGTTTATTAGCTAGAGCAATATTACAAAGATTTCCTATGCATAATGTGAGAAACTTTATTTCCCTGAGTTCGCCACAAGCAGGGCAATATGGAAGTATGTAAAAAATATTATGTTTGAAAAGAAAAAAAGACAGAAATTTTGTTGTAATCATGAAATCTCTTGTTTCCAGCACGTTTTCTGCATTTGTTCTTCCCAGATCTAGTTTGTGAAACTGCCTATGAACTTTTTTATTCACGACTTGGACAACATACCAGTATTGGAAATTACTGGAATGATCCTTATCATCAAGTTAATATAATTTATCTTACATGATTTCAGTATATTGTGGTGTATTATAACAAACTTTTTATTCTTTCAGGAACTATATTATAAATACAGCAAGTTTTTACCATATGTGAACAATGAAATAGATGTTTACAATAATTCTGACTATAAAACAGGTCTGACTAAGTTAAAACGTATGATACTTATCGGAGGACCAGACGATGGGGTTATCACTCCTTGGCAAAGTAGCCATTTTGGATATTACGATAATAACAATACTGTGATAGAAATGCGTGACAGATCTATTTATAAGAATGATGTAATTGGCTTGAAAACATTAGATAAACAGGGAAAACTAAAACTCATTACTGTGCCAGGAATTCCCCATACTGAATGGCATAAAAATATTTCAATAGTAGATCATTTTTTATTACCATACTTAGATTAAATTTATTGAAATGTAGGTGAAATGTATAGAAATAAAATTTGCCAAATATCATGTTTAATAGAAAATCCAAAGAATTTATCATCACATAATAAAAAGTTACACAATTATAAGTTTATTCTTATGACATATTTTTTCTTTTATATTTCATATTAAATTAAATTCATATAAATTAAAAAAAAGGAAGACAAACATGACATAAATGTATATCTATAATGCTAAGATTATTTTGTATCATATAGAGAGATGATTTTAATTATATATTATAATTTTTTTGTAATCAGGAATTGTAATATATAAGAATTATAGACTTTGCTATGCAGAACTCGAACTATTTCAAGAAATAGAATTATTTATTATGGATCTATGTATTTTTTAAATTGTTTATATAATGTATAAGCTATATAATAAGAAAATACTTATACATAAATTTTCTTAATAAATTTATTAATTTCTATTACATAAATCTACTGTATTTATCTTTGACTTTGTAAAACTTTTTAGAGTATTTTAATATTATTGGTACATTGCCTTATGTTCACATATTAAATGTGTATCCATATACATACTTGTATATATACATGTTTATTATTAAAATCTGCAGAGAGCTTTTATCACATATATCCTATGTAACAATTGTTAACTGTTTAAATTTTCTTATTATGTGTGAAACGAGTGATTAGATCTAATGCCCATTTTGGCTGATCAGAAGGAACCATGTGACCAGCATTTCGTACAAGAACCTCCGTTAAATTGTCAACATTTCTTGTATAGCCTGCTAATTCATTTCCAACCTTCCACAACTTTCTTGGCGCTTTCGCATATTTGTCTGCTCCAGACCATTGCAACTTCTGTAGATAATTCTCAGTGAGCGGATATGCCACAATGATATCCAATTGTCCATTGTAGATGAGCACTCTATAGTGTTTCAGAAGATCTATTAAAAGAACTACTATAGATTGCATGACGTCTTCTTTTAGATACTCTTCGACAATGCTGGCTTCAACATGAAAAGTATTATTACCGACATGTATAGCATATCTTACATCGGCTCTCTGAATCCACTCGGACATCCAATCAGAATCATTGTTGTCTTTTACATGTAAATAGTTATCATAATAATCAAAACCAGTTAAATTGTGAAATAGAGATGGAGTGCCACTTAAATCGCCATTAAGGAGTATATCAAAAATCTCAAACGCTTTGATGAATTCCTTCTGTTTAATAAACTCGCGGGCTTGTTGTTCATATTTTTGGAATTCGGCCTGTCCATTTCGATCTACTAGCCCGATTTGATACAAATAATCGCCATATAGCAATTGGTTCTCTGGATCACATAATCCATCGCCAATGGATAGACCTTTCAAGTTAATTTTTGTTTCTGCTTTGATATTGTAATCTTTAATGGCATGAGACACTGCTGGCACATATTTCCCAGCATATGACTCGCCAGTAACAAAGAAATCATTATTTTGTAACTCTGGGAATAACAGGAAAAATTGTACCAAGGCAGTATGAATATCTCTCCCTACATCTGTTTCATTTCTGGCATATCCTTTCTCGTTATCAGTAAAACTAAAGCCAGTACCAACTGGATTATCAATGTATATTACATTGTGTGCCAAGGTCCATGAGTATTTCCGCATTTTTAAAGTTTTATTAGCAGTTACAATAAATGGGCCATTTTCCAGAAAAAGACCAAACATTGAAGATCCACCTGGTCCACCTTGTAACCATAATACTACTGGTGCGGTCTTTGGATTATGCTGTGATAAAAAAACAATTCTAAGCAATCCTTATCTTAATTTACGATTTTAATTTGTAATAAAGTAAAAAATATATATACATATATATATCATTATAATATTATTTCTAAAAATTATCAAATTCAAAAAAATTTTTTATACGTTAGATAGTTGCAGGATAATTATTCGTAGAGAGTATATACATAGAGGAAATACTTTCAAGAGAACATTACATATATATAAAATTTATATAAATATAGCAAGGCACTTTTGTTATGTACAATCAACTTTTTGATCTTTTATAGCACACAGTTAAATTATATATACTTATATACACAAAGATTACTGATCATTGCTTACCATAGCTGGGAAGAACCAGAAGAAAAGATTGGAATTGTACTCTTTATTAACTGTGAAATAACCTGAGTAACTGCTAACATCGCCCATCTCCTTGTCTTGAACGATAGCCTTCGCTCGCGCCTCTTCGATTTTTCCATTTTCTATTAAAGGCGTCAGGTAAAGCGGTGTACCAGCATCCTCACCTTCAGCGAGACGAAATTCCTTCAGTTTCGGATATACGTTCACGAATCCACATGTACTTTCGTATGGTAATGCGAAGAATAATAAGTTCAGACTTAGAACGAGCACACTATTCATGTTGCTGACTACAAATCGCGATTAAATATTTTCACTGCGAACTGCGAGAACGGTAAATGCCTCGAATTCTGCAGAATCGTGGCTTTATATCGTGGCTGAATCACGGTTGTATCTTATTTATATCATGCATATCCAGCATGACCCTTTTTTATTTTTCATTCGTTTTCGGCGTGATCTGTAGTATCAATATCGAGCCAATAGCCATAAGTATTTGTTTCACTTACCGCTCAACTGAATCGATCAGCTGATCATACTTAACCTAACCACAACTGGCACGCTTCCTTCACGTTCAAGTCGCGATAGCCGTTAACAATCAAAACAAAGTTAGTGCGAGGCTTACTGTATTTACTTCATTATATTTATATATTTTTTAATTAGCTATTCAATGCGTTTGTAAATTTACAAATTTCTATTTATAAGGTTTGTAATGTTAGTAATTTATTAAGCCATTTCTTTTTTTGGGTGTTATGTTTCACTCTCTTAATTTATAATAATAAGATATTAATATCGTTTTTTTATTATTATTACGTCAAATTATGCAAAAAAGAGGATTTTTTTCCTGTTAAACATTCAAAAATGCATTATTAATATTTTATACATATTTTTACAGTTGCTGTGGTACGTCTATTATAAATATCAAATCAGATATTTACATAGAGCCATATACAGATATTCAAAATGAATGATTCTTTCTTGGAAGATCTAGAGCCAATACTAAAACAATCAAAGAAAATAACTCAGGAGCAAGTGGATTGCTATGTAACTACCAGACATGCTACCTCATCTCCGTTACTTGAGTTCTCGGAACAGAATGAGAGGGATAATGTTGCGCGACCACAGAAAAAACATTCCATTATAACAGTTTCAAATACATTTACAGGCGGTAAAGATTCTTTAAAGGATTCTAAGAAACAATCTGATCAAAATATAAAAAAGCTTTCTGTGAATATAAAAGCAGTCGAGAAAACTGAGAAGGCTGTAGATAGTAAAGGAAAGCCTGCAGATATAAAAATAAAAATTGAGAATAAACAGCACAATATTAATGAAGAACAAAAAATAAAGTTGCAAGAGGCAAGATATCTTAAGGTACCTGAAAATAAAATTGCAAATAAAGATCGTATGCGGCGTTCCGGATCACATAAGGAAACTATTCATTCCTTAAATACTTCTAGTAAGGAGAATAGACATTCTCCTGATTCTTCCAATCATTCTTTTGACGTTTCCAGTAAGGAGAATAATCGTCCTTCAGATTCTTCCAGAGAGGTTAGTTCTTATTTGATTAAAGAGAAAGAAAAGTTGCCCAATAAATCGAAGAAACCGGGTTTTAAAATACAAGATCAAGATCCAGTTGGTTTGCTTACGGCTATTAAAGAACTAATAAGTATGTATACTAAGCAAGAGAGTACAAAGATTCTACGTGCCATGGAGGAACTGCATATAAACTCCCAAGCTACCTTGATAAAAAATCTCTTGGATCAGACAGATGATGTGGTTAAAGAAATGGATTCCTGCAAAGATTCTGCTAGAATGAAAGCCTTAATTGAGGAGAATGAGCACTTACAGCAAGAGTTAATTGCTTTGCGAATGCAAACTGAGGATCAGCAGAATAAATTAGAATTCTTAAAACAAGAAAACGCTGCCTTAAAATTGAAGTGCCATGAACTAACATAAACATAATATCAAATTCTTTTTTTATGCCTGGAGTATCAATTATGATGTTCACATTGCATTTTATTCGCTTACCATTTTAAGAAATATATTGCATATTGTAGTTAGGAAGGAAAAGTATTCTTTGCTTGCAAGAATTGCTAAAAGAGATTATGTATTATTATGCATTTGAATTTATTTCTAATATGAATATACTATCGCATAAAAAATGATAAGTATGTTATCGTTTAAGTATTAATATACTCTAATGTGGTAAAATATATAATACAACCTTTATACATTTATTAAAATATAATATTGATTACATCATTGTTAAAAAATAACTTATTTTTTTATTAAAATGTGAAATGTAAAATGTAAGATATAATATAAAATGTTAGAGATTAATCTAGATACACGCACACTATTTTAAGAAGAATATAAAAGTCTGTTCTATATGTGCCTTTTATAATAAAATATTTAATAAACAAATTTATATATTTGCTTATAAAAATTTGCTGCTTTGATATCTCGAATTTTCATATTTCCTATAATTTGCAATACTTTTATTCTTATGATTGTTAAAGTATTTTACAATGAATCAATACATTTTTAATTTATCGATTAGAAGAGATGAAGACATCTGATTTATTGAAAACTAACAGTTTCTGAACTTTAAAGAATATTTGGAAGAGGATAAATCTGTACATGTGTGGAAAAAAGATAATGTCTTAGGATTACATCACAATAAACTAATATATTTTTATACACATATTATTTGTATATATGTACAAACCTTCTCTTTTTTGGCGATACATTTTTCATTAAATATTTAAAATATGCAATTAAAAATTATCCAAACTACAAGGCTATATGCATTCACAACTAAAGAAACGTATAAAAAACTGAAATGCAATCATACCGATGATTTAACATCTGATTATAGCTCCTTTTAATATCTTAAATATACAATCTATATAGCGCACAAATTTTAGCGATGAAATCATTTTAAGCCAATTGCACTCTCCGTTTACAGTTAAATTTATTTTTAAGAATTTATCATGTGTGAATCAGTGATAATATTTTGCGAAGTTTTTAAAAAAGAAAACTATAATGCATAATAAAAATTGACAGAATTTTATAATTAATAAACATTTTTATATATTTATTTATATTAATGACCAAAGATCTATTTTTTAAATCTTTATATTTGTCATATTTCTTCGGATCGGATATATTTCACAAGCATGTTACTTAAATGCTATATATAAATATTATTTTCATGCATTTTCTTTACGTAGCTATATCCAATATAATTATTCTGGTATATATGTATATATATAGTTTTGAAATAGGAACAACCACTTCGTTAGTTCTTGTTTTCCAACAAATAGGCTCACATTGAATTCCTGAGTTTTTTGTAAGACAAATAAATTGTCTTTTTTTTTTAATTTGAAAATATGTGCGTGAGATATATATTACTTGAAAATTTGTTCTATCATAACATCATTTATAATTATTAAATTATATCATCATTTGTAATTAGAAAACACTCTTAATTATATTACAATAGAATAATTTTTTCTCTCTCTTTCTGCATATGTGTTACATATTTTCTTATATATGTATAACGTGATATTTTTGCTGAATATCAGGATCTCGCGAAACTTTGGTCGAATAATTCATTTTTCAGCGAAATATCTAGTAATTGAGCTTCCTTCAAATTTTATTTCCGAGAGACTTAATGATTTTTCCTAACAAAAAGAATATTCATGAAAAAAAATATGCTATCATATGCGAACAACAAATTTATTGCACAAATAATGCAAATTCACATATTCTTTAAGCTTGAAATGTTCCTTTGATAATCTTAAACAGAGTGCCTATTCGTTTGCATTTTTTAATAATGCAATTTCTAACAATGGCTCTCACGATAAATGTCTTGCTTATTTGATAAAAAAATCCATTTTGGAGAAAGACCTATTTTGAAAAAATGCATATTTTTGAATTTTCCGTATAAGTAGCATTTATACGACATGTACGAAACATTAATTATTATAAAATCTTCGTTTTTTTTACAATCTAATCGCGATGAGATGGTTCTGCCTGTCTTCTTTCTTCTCGTATTTCCTCTTCTTCCTCTTGATCTTCATTATCAGTTGGCTCTCCTTCTTCAGGTGGTCTCGTCCATCTAATATAACAATTTTTTTTACAATTGTGTTGTAGTTCTTAGCTATACTAAAAATCAAAATGTGTTTAAGTCGATCGTTAATCTATCATTAACAATTGTTTAATCGCTGCTTTATACAGCTACTAATAAAATCCTTTGAATTAAAACTTTTATATGCATGTCTTAGCTTAACTTTTATAAATAATCAGATAATTGCAATAATATTATAATAATATATAAAATTTAAGATATAGGTTCGGGGAAGAAGGAGGGCAAATTAATGCACCTAAATGACAATCGTGAATCGATAATAAATCGAGACACAGTATCATATATGTATAAGAGAGACCTCTGCTTTTATTTATAATCTAATAGTAACAGCAGCGATAAAATAGCGATAGTAAGAATAGCAATAACAATATTATTCGATAATATATACAACTATAAAAGAAACTTATTTATTATAAATAGTGAGATGAGAGAGAAAAAATATTTTACAGAAATACGATCGCGCGCGTGTTTACAAATGTAATTCCGTTGGGAAAGGGGGAGGTGGCAACAAAAAACGGCAATGACACACACTCAACATAGTAATTCTTAAATAACCGTCTCTCTTTTCTTTTTTTTTTGTATCTATCCTATGTTAACTTACCGGACATGCGTGTATAATTCTGCCCGCGCAATGTACTTTTCTTTTTTTCTTCCATCACTGTTATTAATATGCCTCGACATCTCGCCCCACAATTCTTAGCTTAAGTATATATATATATATATATATATATTACAGTAATATCTAAAATTTATAAACGTAAGGTCATGAGCTTACCTAATGAGTGTTTCTGGCGATCTATATAGGAAGATTAATTTGGCGAATAGATCTTCTTCGAGGCATAAATCACCGCTTTCGCGAACCAAATAAATATCTAAACAGAGGCGAAGAATTCTGTCGACATAAGGCAAATCATCGAACATGATCTTGGGTGCCATATCGCTGACGATTTTCCGCATCATCTGACTTATGACTATCACTGCCGTAGTATATAAACCAAGAATCCTGTGTGTTATACATATTATATTGTAATTATATAAAATATTATTAGATAATGACAATCACAAATAATAATGAGCTCATAAAATATTTTCTCATTATTTTTCGTAAGATTATACAATAAAAACACACAGATACACATATATATAAAGCTATTTCTGTTTTTACTATTATAAACTTACCCGAATCCGCTGATGAAGCTCAATTCCTTGGGGAAAGCCTTGTCATTGAACAGAAACATCATAATGTACTTATCGCAATCGTTTAATGGCACCTGGTTCAAAACATCTTTGTATAGATCGTCGGTGCATGTCTCATGAATCATCCACCATTGTTGATGAGCACAACAATCTTTCTCCGTTGATAAATGAATACTGATGTTTCTGTAGAGATATTTTTCATCTTTATCTTCTTCGTCTGTTTGCGCTAGAAACATATAAGTAATAATTTTATTTTTCTTAATATTGCTCTTCAATTTTAAATTGCTCTTTAATTTTAATTATGCTCGTTCAATTAAGCGCCCAATTATGCTTACATGAACGACGTGATCGCATTAATTGATGAACAACGCTGGTGCTTCTAGCAGTGACTTTGAGAAATTTCGGAAAAGCGCTTTGGAATATTATCGTTGCATTTTCTGCGCTAGGGTTCTCACTTAGCATGTCCACTAATGTTTGTCTTACAGTATTGAATTCTCCGTTTACGAAGGGCAGCAGTTCTATATCATGATTCGTTGTGGTAATTCCAGTAGCATCCTTGACGTCTGTTTTTCTTGAAACTGTCCATTCCACATGTACAACTATTGTCGTAGTGTTAGAAGCTAATTCCGTTTTCAATCTGAAAAAAATAATAATGATAAATGTATCTTAAATGTTTTTATGTAACCCATGAGATTTTATCTTCCAACATTATTATTTTTTTTTTTCCAGGAAGGTAATAAAACATTTCTATTATATATATATATTTCTAATTTTCCATTGCTCAATTAGGTTCTATTAATTGTAAATATTTCTAGATTTAAAATTAACTATTTTAAAGTTATAATTTTTTTTTTAAATAGAACGAACCTATCTTTATCGGGTGGAGAGATACTCCAAAATTTTCTCGAGAAAGTATTGAACCTCACTGCAGCCACATCAGAATACTTGTAATTTTCGAAGAATGTAACCGCCGATCTTTCTGTCGAATTTATCTCTGTGAGAGTTTTATATTGGTCTTCCGTGTATTCGATGATAGAGCTGCCTTGCGCGGACATGGAATAGATGGGCTCGTATGGACCGATCCGTATTTTCATAGATACATCGTAAGGTAAATTCGATATGCCGACTGTACTACCAAGCGCAAATAAGAGCAGCGGGAACCAAATTAATCCGATTATGAAAAAGAGAGCACTCCCGCCTACCAAGTACTTGCTCATTTGCTTTTTCTTTTCTCCACGTGGTTGAGGAAAATCTGATTCGACTCCTCGCATGCACTAAAATTTTATAAAAAATATATTACAATTTATACATATTTGCAAAATAGTGACATAATTTAGTCTTTTTCTATATGCTGAGAAAATTAATTAAGTACTTTTTTTTACAGAAACATTATACAAAAATTTTAAGTAAATATTCGATTTAAGATGATTGAAAAAAGTAGTACTTTTTTATACAAATAGTATCGTTTATTATAATACATTTATATATAACTTACTTTGATTTGATAAATGCTAGCAAAAATATCTTCCATCTTAAACCAATCCATTACGGTCATAGATGTATCAGTCCAGATCCAATCCATGACTGCGCGAAGTTCAAAGAGGAACGGAACCAACATAAATCTGCAAGATAATTTTTAGATCAATATAGAAAAAAATTTTATATTTATCTATAATAAATATGAATATCTGTAATGAATATTTTACCAACCCTTTGAATAAGACATAATTTACAATACTGTATTTTTTGCATAGAAAGTTGCCCAGTATTCGAGTTGGGTAACCTTGTCGTAATTGATAAGCTGCTAGCAAAAGATAGAAGCATTTCACCATGTACCAGATTTGCGGCGCAAGGTTATCATTGAATTGTCTGTAATTATTAATATATTGTACATAATATAAATGTTCAGAGAAGATAATAAGATTATATTTTACCTGTCTGTTACGCTCGGTAAAATAAAGAACATCCAGAGATGAACACCGAATACTAAGCAGTATTGGAATATTAATTTTCCCGCAATATATTTTCTGAGAAAAAGAGCTCTATCGATAACGATTAGGGCAAATTGTAATAGCAGCATCAACAAGAAAGGCATAGGAACTCGATTTTCCTGAAGATAAGCCGTCACTCCGCCATCGCCTTGTTGAGTCTAAAATTGAAAAACACATAATATCAAACATGCATAATATCACACATATAATATGTATCAATATTATTATTTATATAAATATAAATAACTTAATAAATCTTGCAATCAATATTCTTACTCCGAATGCGGAGAAGCCGAAGATGAGTAAGAGAAAGTTGAAGAAGTCGCAAAGAAACATATAAGCGTAAACATTTGTTTTCTCTTTGCCTACTGGACTGATAATCGTTTCAAAGAAGTTCTTTATTGGTCCGGCATATTTGTTGACTCTGCAAAATTAAAAAATATAATTTGACTTAATCAGACAAAGAACACAACTTAAAGATAAAGTTTTTTAAAATATTATTTCTCTTTGATCTTTATTACGTTACAAACTATCAGAAATGTATATAAAAATTTTTTCTTACAAATTTATATTGATACTTTGATAAAATATATTAATTATTGCTTACGTCATATCCATTGTCTTAGACAAAGATTTATTGTGAGGATGCATTTCTTCTTGCACCACGAGCTTCTCGTTATCGTCTGTGGACGGAACATCGCGTGTGTCATCCGTTACGTGAGCGTTCAAAGATCGTTCTTGAGGTGTCTCTACATGAGAACTATAACACATTAAAAAGCATGACATATTTATAATAGAAAATTGACATGTTGTTAAAATAAAACATTTTTCAATAATGATCGTGACATACTCGTATCTCTGTGAGAGTTTTATATTGGTCTTCCGTGTATTCGATGATAGAGCTGCCTTGCGCGGACATGGAATAGATGGGCTCGTATGGACCGATCCGTATTTTCATAGATACATCGTAAGGTAAATTCGATATGCCGACTGTACTACCAAGCGCAAATAAGAGCAGCGGGAACCAAATTAATCCGATTATGAAAAAGAGAGCACTCCCGCCTACCAAGTACTTGCTCATTTGCTTTTTCTTTTCTCCACGTGGTTGAGGAAAATCTGATTCGACTCCTCGCATGCACTAAAATTTTATAAAAAATATATTACAATTTATACATATTTGCAAAATAGTGACATAATTTAGTCTTTTTCTATATGCTGAGAAAATTAATTAAGTACTTTTTTTTACAGAAACATTATACAAAAATTTTAAGTAAATATTCGATTTAAGATGATTGAAAAAAGTAGTACTTTTTTATACAAATAGTATCGTTTATTATAATACATTTATATATAACTTACTTTGATTTGATAAATGCTAGCAAAAATATCTTCCATCTTAAACCAATCCATTACGGTCATAGATGTATCAGTCCAGATCCAATCCATGACTGCGCGAAGTTCAAAGAGGAACGGAACCAACATAAATCTGCAAGATAATTTTTAGATCAATATAGAAAAAAATTTTATATTTATCTATAATAAATATGAATATCTGTAATGAATATTTTACCAACCCTTTGAATAAGACATAATTTACAATACTGTATTTTTTGCATAGAAAGTTGCCCAGTATTCGAGTTGGGTAACCTTGTCGTAATTGATAAGCTGCTAGCAAAAGATAGAAGCATTTCACCATGTACCAGATTTGCGGCGCAAGGTTATCATTGAATTGTCTGTAATTATTAATATATTGTACATAATATAAATGTTCAGAGAAGATAATAAGATTATATTTTACCTGTCTGTTACGCTCGGTAAAATAAAGAACATCCAGAGATGAACACCGAATACTAAGCAGTATTGGAATATTAATTTTCCCGCAATATATTTTCTGAGAAAAAGAGCTCTATCGATAACGATTAGGGCAAATTGTAATAGCAGCATCAACAAGAAAGGCATAGGAACTCGATTTTCCTGAAGATAAGCCGTCACTCCGCCATCGCCTTGTTGAGTCTAAAATTGAAAAACACATAATATCAAACATGCATAATATCACACATATAATATGTATCAATATTATTATTTATATAAATATAAATAACTTAATAAATCTTGCAATCAATATTCTTACTCCGAATGCGGAGAAGCCGAAGATGAGTAAGAGAAAGTTGAAGAAGTCGCAAAGAAACATATAAGCGTAAACATTTGTTTTCTCTTTGCCTACTGGACTGATAATCGTTTCAAAGAAGTTCTTTATTGGTCCGGCATATTTGTTGACTCTGCAAAATTAAAAAATATAATTTGACTTAATCAGACAAAGAACACAACTTAAAGATAAAGTTTTTTAAAATATTATTTCTCTTTGATCTTTATTACGTTACAAACTATCAGAAATGTATATAAAAATTTTTTCTTACAAATTTATATTGATACTTTGATAAAATATATTAATTATTGCTTACGTCATATCCATTGTCTTAGACAAAGATTTATTGTGAGGATGCATTTCTTCTTGCACCACGAGCTTCTCGTTATCGTCTGTGGACGGAACATCGCGTGTGTCATCCGTTACGTGAGCGTTCAAAGATCGTTCTTGAGGTGTCTCTACATGAGAACTATAACACATTAAAAAGCATGACATATTTATAATAGAAAATTGACATGTTGTTAAAATAAAACATTTTTCAATAATGATCGTGACATACTCGGTTTCTTTCTTCTCGGTGTCAGTTTCTTCTTGTTCTCTGTCAGAAAGTGGTAGTTTCGACGGCACAGTTAATTGAGAAGGAATAACTTTCCGCTGTTTAAGAGATGAAGCCGTCCATTGGCCCAAGGATTTTAACATTAATCTATAGATCAATTACATGACATTATATTTTATGAAATATTTTTGCATGTGTTAACAAGTATATCTTTCTGTATACCTATGAAAGAACAAGATAAGGAGCAGTAATAAATCCCAAAGAGCATAATTAGGTCTCTTTAAAACGCCCATAATTCTTGACACGTATAATGGATTGCTTGGTGTAACTCGCGGTGAAGGAATCAATTCCAATTGAAAAATACATTTTATTATGACAATAGCCTGAAAATTTATGTATTTTTGGTTTTATTATATACTCAGAAATAAAAACTACAAAATGTATTTCTTACCTCGACATATGCAATCAATGTTACCCAGAAGGTCTTCGAGGGTCGCGGGATCGTTAAAGAACCCCACAAAAATACCATAAGCGGCAATGGTGTTGACAGTACAGATGCGTTCTTAATTTGATGAAGGAATACCATGAAGTAACAGAGTAAACTGGAATGAGCGAGGATTCCAAACCAAATAGATGCTGCCAGTTGTATGATGGGTGGTTGATCCACTTCTGAAAGTTCTTTAATCTCTTCGTCTTTCTGGGCTGCTAAAGCTTGCGAGAAAAGTGTGCTGCATACATAAAAATTTTTAGTCAGTTGTATTTTGTAATACTAAATATAATTTATTCAACACAAATCCATAGAAGAAAGATGATATGTTACTTATATGAAATATGGATTTCACATAACACATAAACAAATTATTTAATTTAAAAACATTTTAATGTGTAACAAAAAGATAGAAGTATGAATATAAAATTTTAATTTAAATCAAAATGTTATACATAAAAAAATTTATTTAAGAAAAATTATTTTAGATAAGTATCTTTTTTGTATTGTAATATATAAAAATATTTTCATATTTCGAAGTTAAACAGTATACATTAAAATAGAAATGCATCTTTCTTCTGTGAGAAATCAATATCAAAAGCACATTTAAAGCTCAGTTTAAAAATTATCCCTGTGGAAATAGAGCTAAAAAAATTCGAAAACATTAAGGCATTTATCGTAGTGAACATCGTTTGTTTCTGTCAATGTGCATGATAATTAAAGGAATACGAAGATCACTCATCGTAAGCTAGTTTTCTTGATCATTACGTGACTCTCATCGGGTCAGAAAGTAATCCCATTTTTTTAAGGATTTGTCATAAAATATAGCACGCAAAATAGGTGTGACAGGCAAATGGATACAAGAAGATCTCGATTGACGTGCCGCATGCGAGGGCAAGCGTGCAAATAGTGCGTTTGAAATAATAAGGAGGCCAAGCACATCGAGGTGCTTGGATTTCACGACACACTTTCGATACCTGGAGGAGGACATGTCCAATCCTCGCTCCAAACTCGGCGCCAGAATTCGGATATGCGGCACTGCCAGTGAGCTCTCCTTCCTGACACAGATAACACCACGCTCTTTCTACGTTTACTTCGTACGAATGTATTTCAAACGCAAAATGTTTTAATCAAGATTCAAAAATATTACTATATTATCAATTTTATCCATTATAGAGAATGATAGAGAAAAAGAAGATGATGACAAAGAAATTTCAACAAAAAGAAAATCTCTTTTTAAAATATTTATAATAAAATATATCTAAATATAATATATAAAATATATTTTTATTGTTTGTGTGTATTAACTAATGTTTTTTAAATATATATATATTTTTTAGGTTTTATTTAACGTCGATTTTTAAATAAAATACCGTTCTTTAAAAGTAAAACATAATAATTCACAAAGTAGTTTAAAATATAGTAAAAAATATGATATATATGATAAAGTTTTGAATAAGGTAAAAAAATTCAAACAAAATTCAGAAAACGAATATAATCATGCGAAGAATATACGATTAACTTATTTTTGCAATTAAGCATGTACAGATAAGGTCGAATTAATTGTACTTGCCAAAATTAATTACTATACGAATAATTACTATAAAGATAAACTGTCAATGGGGTTAGTATTAGTTTAGCCTTAGAAAAGAATCATGTTAGTATTATAAACTAGAATTTCACTTATTGTTAAAAGCATTTTACAGCAACATAAATGCCCTTACCTTTCATCCTGTGGACGCGGTTGACTTGGACCTTCGCCAGGATCAAACTGTTCTTCCGTATTGCCGTTTATAGCCGATCTGTTACAGCAAGCACATTTAATGAAGCGAGAGAGGAACAGAAAGCAGGAAAACAAACACGAAACGTAATTAACGTTTCGAGGAAGTATACGAGTCCCATGCGAAAGCTCAACTTGCGTGAATCTGAAACGGGTAATTTAAATTCTATTACGTGCGAACACTTTTGCGCCACTTCTGGTGCATTTATACTACTAGCATCTTCGTTTTTTTTTTTTTTTTTTAATTCTGAGATCGCTAAAATTACACTCTTTGTATACTTACATCTTTTTTAAGTACCGGGTTTTAGTCTTTTTACTAATTTACGTTCTAATGGAACGTGAGGGGGAAAGCACAAGTTAACTATAAATACTTTTTGACGCCAACTAATATTTTGAAGTATGCTTTGCAACACTATAGAGCTACAAATTAATTCCTTACCGCAGTTCTTTTACTGTTTACTGAAACGATCTACTGTTACGATTTTAAAAGTAAATAAAAATATTTTTAATTATCTAGTTTAAATTATAAATATATATATGCGGTAAGGTATTAAAAAGATATAAAAGAAATATAAGGAAGAGTTAAAGTGTTATATATTGCGTAATATATTTACAGAAAATTAGCGTCTTGTAAAAGTAGACTTGTATCTGTTTAAACAAACATATATGCAAATAGCAGCTACACAAATTATATATAATTTATGCAACTACATATTTACAAGCTGGCGCTTGAAAAGCCGGGGGAGCACAGCGTGAAAGTAATTAATATTCTATATCTATGAAACTAGAATTTTATAACCATAAGCAATAAGTAATATAAATTTTCCTAGATAACAAAAGAGAATAACTTTCTTACGGACGCTAAAATTTTTTATAGGGTTAATAATAATAAATATGTATATATATATATACAGTTTCTCAATTATATAATAAACAACTACAATGCAAAATTTAGTTTTATAATTATAAGATTTGTAATACATGAGAGAGAAAGAGAGCAAACTTACCGTTCCTGCATTAGAGGTATCGGCTGCCACATTTGATTTATTCCTAATCGCGTTCCCATTCTAAAATCTGGTTTCGCCTAAATACATAACACAATTGCTAATAATATTAAAAATACTCACTACTACTATTTTATTTGTGGAAATTAATATTTCTTTCTTCTAATATGATTTACCTTTAGAGTTCTTTTCTCTCTCGCTAAAACTTTGCGAATATATCTATAATCATGAGAGAATCGATTTAGATATTTCGTCATCGATGTTAGAGTGCTGTTGATCATCACCAAGAGAAACTTGAAATATGTGGAGAATGAGGCTTTTTTCTCCTCTTCTTTTTCTTTGTCGTCTTCTTTCTTGTCTTCTAATTTATCTTCCTCTTCGTCAGAAGATTCCGGTGTTTTAGCCAAGTCTGTAGCTTCTTTATCTTCCATGTCTACTGAAGTGAGACTCGTTCGATCGGGACCCTAATTAATATAACAATAAATTTTATATATCAAAGAATATTGTATACACGCATACATATACAGTGTTTAAATTGAAATCGTGAGTTTGAAAATAATTAAATCTGTCGAAAAAAATGCAAAGGTTCGTACAAAATGTATTGAACAGTGATCGAATAATTATTACTTTCCTATAAAAATTTAAAACAGAATTTAAAAAAATTTTTTTAGGCACGTTTATCAACAATTTTATTTGTTGATATTCGAGCTGTACTATTTCTCATCCTATAATTTTCAAAATTATTCCTATTATCGACAGTTTTTAATCATAATCAAAATGCCTATTTTTTTACAATTGATTATATTTAATATTTCTTATAGATGTACTCATACTGTATACATAACAAGCGTACAATCACCATGTAATTAAAAGAGAGAATTACAATAAATTTCAAAATTTGAAATAAGCTGATTTTTAAACAAATTTGTGTATACAATAAAATACCTCGCCAAAGTTTTGCGTGATTACGACATATAAATTAATTAAAATTAAGTACGATGTTAGATGATGTGAAGACAACAAAGACCACAGTAATAATATAATAAGTAAGATTTTACTTTCTATAATTTGCTACTACGAAGCCGAGAGCTTAGAAGAGAAGAAAGAAGTATCATCGATAAGTAAAAGCGTTGTATAAACGCTATTAAGAATATATATATGCAAGTATATATTTAGTCATCATAATTATATAAAAGAATACGCTGTTGATTATTTTATATTATTGTGCGTTAAATTATGTTTAGTAAAAAATAAAACATATAAATAAAAATATTATAATACATACATTATAATATAAATTAAACTGTATAAAGAATATCTTATTAATTATACTGGAAAAAAAATTATATAGAAGAAAAAAAATATATAATAATGTTAATGCGGCAAGTTAATAATTTCTCGCGAAAAACAAGACTAAGATATCAGAAAAATAAAAATATAAAGGGCAGAGTAGAATAAATTGCATTATCGACGAACGAAGAAGCAGTAATACAGAAGAATGGTACTAACAAGAAGAATATACTAGCACAAAAATGTGCGAGACAGGACTTTGCAGGACAGGAAAGCAATAGCCAAAAATCGGATCTTATTGATAAAATAATCTGCAGTTGATTTTTCTGAAACAGGGAGTTAACGAGAAAAAAATATTTTAGCATTTATATATATAATAAATTAATCTAATAATATACTTTATAATAAAGTATGTTTTTCTGTATAAAATATAAGATTCAATTTTTCCCTCAAGAAAAAGTCAACCGCACATTGATATTCAATAGTGAGATCTGTCTGCTTGATGTAGTCGTTTGGAGACAGTGTTATAAACAAGGGTAAAAGTTGACGATTATAGCCAAATAAGTGCCTGCAGCGGTCATGCAGCCTTTTAAAGGGAAAGGGAATGTCTCACATCGGTAGCCATGGCAGTATCAGTCTCGGAGCGAGCGCTCAGATAGGACATGGATGATTTCTTCCGAGTCAAGGGTACGCTTCTACGTCGGAGTCTCAGCGCGTCCTTTTCGGTCCCTCCATACATGGCGACGTGCGTCGCAATTTCAATGTCTGTCTTAATCAGCGTGTTCATCAACTGCAAGGAGACTTACGCGTCAGTTCTCACGATTTAATATTTACATTCGATTTCATGCGTCGTTTTGGTCCGGACGTATTGCGTGGGGTCTTTCATCTTCGACGAGGAGACAGAAAGAGAGAAAGGGAGAGAGAGGGTTGACAGTGCGATCGGTAGACTTAGAGCAAAAAAAGAGATGAGGTAATAAAAATGGCATACATGAGAAGATTTTTGCGATCTTTATACGAAAAGATCTATCATTCGGCTATAAAGTGGTCTGTTTAATCTCAAAATGCTCTTTCAAAATATTTTTCGAGAATTTTAAGATATTATACGTTTTTATAAATATAATATAAAGATTTCACAAAAACATACAAATGTAAATAATTAGATTTTATTTGTATAATATTTGGAATTTTTTCAGATCTCGATGAACCGTAATATCTTATTAAAAGATTAGTGAAATGTAACACAAAAACCTTAATTGTTTATTGAATTTCACAGCATAATCACACTCAAATTCATACCGAAATCTTTGAAAAATCAAAATAATGAATAATCTGGTACTTATATGTTCCTAATCTACATACCTCCGAAACAGTCATTCTTCTTTTTTGTCGCTCCTGTTGACGGACAAGTTTTTTCTCCTTCTTCTCGGCTTCGCTGTCAGGGACCAAATCGGTAACATCATCGTCATCCAGATCGTCAAACATGTAATAGTCGCCCGATCTGATCGCTAATTGTAAAAGAGATTATTGGTTTTTAATAAATTATTTATAATACGTAAGCAAAAGCCATGCATGTATATTGAAAATGTAGTTAGAAGAAAGTGCGAGAATATTTAAGGCATTTAACTATTATACTGTAATTTTAATATAGTCATTTTACGTTTCCATTAAAAATACATAAATATGCACGTCAATAGATAATTAAATAATTATAAAATTTATTGATACAACAGCCATTTCAAACTATACATAAGCTTTTCTATTTTTAGACTGTACATCTTATATACAAGTTAGACTGTAGAATAGATCTAGGATCATTGGGATGGGAATATCGATTAGGGAAATGCACAGATAGCTATAATATAAATTTACCCTCTCTGTTAGTCTTCGGCGTACGAATTTTGTACAATGGCCGTGTTCCTGGATAGAGTTCATCTAATAAAAAGACACAAAAAATAAAATAAAAATAGAAAAAACTAAAAAAATTTAGCAATATTGCTACAGAGCACATAATATATTACAGTATGTCACACGTATGTATATCAAGTAATTCACAATTAAATTCTTCAATTCTGTCGTTGATGAGATTGCTGAAAAATTGATGAAAAATTATAATCATTAATAGATATAAGGAAAATCTTATTATTTTATAGAAATAATTTTGAATATATATATGATATATATATATATTTAATTTATAAATTTCTTAACATATATATATGCTAAGAAATTTAAGATATTAAAAATTAATTATAAGATTTATCATTAAATGATAATAGATATATATATGGTAAATAATTATGATAAAAAGAATAAAAAATAATAGAGAATGATAGAAGATTGAATATGCATAGACAGAGACCTGCAAATGTAAACGTTTATGTACATTAATATTAATTCTTTTAGTTATATGTTTTATCATACAGTATATTTCACTACTAAAAAAAGAGACACTCCTACCACTCCTAACAAGACGAGACGAACATCAGACAATGTAAAGTATTTTGTGAAAGATTTAGGTATGCAGGCGTGAGGAAGCGTATGTATAAGACATCGTGGCACACTGGCGACGAGGAGATTGTTGCAGATGAGCGATTACACGTGTGATGCGAATGCGGGGAGCGAGAGACCGTCGAGATGATCGATTGGCGCGGGGTTTGCAGCTCGTTCATCCACGGTGGACCGCTCGGGAAGCTGGATTGACGCCGGTGTCGCATAGATGATGTTAACGATCGATCGGTCGGATTTCGATCGTAAGGCGGGGGCGAGAATACCGGGAATGTCTCATCCGGCGATGGTCCCCGAGGATTCAGCTCGCTGCTAGGCGGCGAACCGAACGAGATACGGTACGGTTCGAGATAGCCCTCGAGACTGGCCGTCATAACGGCGGAATTTGGTGTAGGAGCCTGTAATAAGGATGCTGCTCGTGGCGTCAGCGGAGGTGGCTCGTCATCGTCCTCATCCAGAGGCGTCTGATATCCCTGCGGCGGCGTATGATCTGATACGCAGGAACTCACGCTGGAGGTTCTCGCCAGCGGTGCCTGTCTCTCTTTTCCACGCATTAAAGATACACATATATTGGATATTATATCTCTGCCACATGTAATGAACGTGTTGCAACGGAGTGATAGTGACATTGCGGAAAATTATGAATTTTATGAATTTGACATTACGAAATTATTTGTTAGTGTAGAACTGAAAATGATTAATATTTATGTAGACTTTAGTACTTAACTTATCTGTTTTAAATTAAAATATTCGTTGTTATTAGAACAGAATATGAGCTTTAAGAAAGGCTTTTAACAGGAAGTTGATTATTAATTCGATGTAGTTCATGATCTACGTAAAATCTTACAATCGCTTATTGAAGAACAACAATCATATTTTTTTCAGAATTACTTCTCGATATAATATATTTTTCTACGTGAATATTATTTAAAATTATTATTATCAAGAAAAGATTGCCTTACCGACTTTGTGACCATGAATTTCTTTGTAAGATGGTCTCTGTATTCTTTGCTGATTAGCCTTGATCTTATCCATTTTGTATTTTAATTTTTCTAAAACTGTTTTCTCCACATTCTCTTGGATATCTATACGCTTCTGATGGAGCTCTTCGAGAAGTTCGGCGCCGCGAGATGCTAGGATGCTCATGGCTTTTGTCTCATCTACTATATGAAAGAAGTAGTAGCTTTTGAAAAGTCGTTTCTGTATTAAAAGGAAACAAAGGCATAGTCCATCCCAAACCATTCCGATGTCTTCTCTAGCAACGTTACACTCGGAATTGACGGGATCCAGCAATTCGCTGGAGCTCTTGAACTTTTTCAGACATGCGATACCAAGTAACTGCACTAGCCAACAGGCTGAATTTTCGAGCTAGTATTATAAAAAAAAATTAATAATTTTTATGTACTCTTTTGATCATTTTCTGTATTTTTATTTATTTTTAATTTTTCGTAAATTAAATTTTCTATTACGTTATTATTTTTAATTATTTGAATTATTATTTTAATTAAAATTTTCTATTTGATGTAGAGAAACATGTTCTTTTTACAAAAAATGGAATCAAAATTTACACAGCAAAAATGAAGAAAAACTTACATCTTTGATAAGGACACAGCCCACACCCTGAAGTAAAGCCTTCAAAAAGATAACAATGATGTTGTAGCCAATCAGCAGGTTCCACCATTTTAAAATAATTCTCATCGGTCTCAAATAAAAGTCGCTTCCTTGCCAAAGGAATACGAATGCTCCTATGAGGTAACCGAGCGAAAAGAGATTCGTTCTTTTCGTTCCAGCCAAGAACATAATCGATAGCGTCACCCACATGAGACTCATCATGCAACCGCGTTTGATTATATCCAGCCAAGATTGAATGTGCGATACGTAATCTTTGACAGGATTCACAAAATTTGGTTTCTCCATATCTTGGAAGACGGAATAATTATGGCCAGCTACAAAATCTCTACCAGATTGTAAGCTTTGTTGTTCGATATGAAAGACTAGACTTTGTCGCACGATCATCATCAATAAGATAAAATCGCCTAAATAAAGAGAGACACGTAACAATGTTGCAAAGCTTTTTCGTCAATTTTAAGAATAAAATTAACAAAACTCACAAATCAATTTTCTAGAATTTGGTGGAAAATCTGGATCAGGAAGATACATCCATTCCTGCAATTTTCTCATCATCTCAGACTCGCTCCATGGATATTCTAAGACAAATAAAAAAAAAAAAAATTTATTTAATTTATTTAATTTAAAGATTTATATTTGTCATCATATTACCTATACAAAGCCAGGAAGGTGGAGCCACAACGATGGCATATTGAAGAATAATGAGTCGTTTCTGTATTAAAAGGAAACAAAGGCATAGTCCATCCCAAACCATTCCGATGTCTTCTCTAGCAACGTTACACTCGGAATTGACGGGATCCAGCAATTCGCTGGAGCTCTTGAACTTTTTCAGACATGCGATACCAAGTAACTGCACTAGCCAACAGGCTGAATTTTCGAGCTAGTATTATAAAAAAAAATTAATAATTTTTATGTACTCTTTTGATCATTTTCTGTATTTTTATTTATTTTTAATTTTTCGTAAATTAAATTTTCTATTACGTTATTATTTTTAATTATTTGAATTATTATTTTAATTAAAATTTTCTATTTGATGTAGAGAAACATGTTCTTTATACAAAAAATGGAATCAAAATTTACACAGCAAAAATGAAGAAAAACTTACATCTTTGATAAGGACACAGCCCACACCCTGAAGTAAAGCCTTCAAAAAGATAACAATGATGTTGTAGCCAATCAGCAGGTTCCACCATTTTAAAATAATTCTCATCGGTCTCAAATAAAAGTCGCTTCCTTGCCAAAGGAATACGAATGCTCCTATGAGGTAACCGAGCGAAAAGAGATTCGTTCTTTTCGTTCCAGCCAAGAACATAATCGATAGCGTCACCCACATGAGACTCATCATGCAACCGCGTTTGATTATATCCAGCCAAGATTGAATGTGCGATACGTAATCTTTGACAGGATTCACAAAATTTGGTTTCTCCATATCTTGGAAGACGGAATAATTATGGCCAGCTACAAAATCTCTACCAGATTGTAAGCTTTGTTGTTCGATATGAAAGACTAGACTTTGTCGCACGATCATCATCAATAAGATAAAATCGCCTAAATAAAGAGAGACACGTAACAATGTTGCAAAGCTTTTTCGTCAATTTTAAGAATAAAATTAACAAAACTCACAAATCAATTTTCTAGAATTTGGTGGAAAATCTGGATCAGGAAGATACATCCATTCCTGCAATTTTCTCATCATCTCAGACTCGCTCCATGGATATTCTAAGACAAATAAAAAAAAAAAAATTTATTTGCTTTATTTAATTTAAAGATTTATATTTGTCATCATATTACCTATACAAAGCCAGGAAGGTGGAGCCACAACGATGGCATATTGAATAGGTAGAAGAATAATGACAAAACTTCTAAAACAAGGCCAGATTCGCGCCACGGTTCTTCTCTTTAACGGGAAAAATAGTAACAGCCACACGCTATATAAAACGGAGTAAAAATCTAGTCTTGTGCCGATCAGCGTAACAATCCCGATGAGGCACATCTCAAGGCCGAATTTATAGAAACCGTAGTTGAAGAGGAACTTTAAGCATTCTGGCAGCCCCTTATCAGCATCCGCTCTAGTGATATTCGGAAACATTACTTGAGGAGTCTCCAATGGTTCTCCTTTATTATGGCGATAAAACCATTGACGAATTCTAATAATTTTTCTGAAAGTTGTCACAGTAACGATGCCAATATAGCCTTTCAATAGATCCGGAAGTTTACCCGGCCCTGCTTTTTTCATTCCGAACCATTCGGCTATGTTGTAGACAGTATTGTTGCTTGCATATTGTTGATTATCCTCCTCTCCGTATCTCTGAAATTATTTAGAATAATACGTGGAATTAAACTATAAGAAAAATTTCCCCTTTGTTGTAATAAAGTATATAACAGTTTTAATTTTTACAGTGCAATTGACGTTCCAGTTATCATGATTGATATATTGGATTTGATACAACATTTTGGTGACCGTTAAAAGCGATATTATTGCAGCCATAATATTAATTGCATTTATTTGGATGTTTCTTTTGAAATTGATCATCACAACTACGGCGACGATAAAGAAGAAATTTATTGCGCATACCTAAAACATTTTTATTCATGCAGTCAATTTATTATTTAATCTAACAATCGTAATAAATTATAGTGATTTTACTTACATCATTGATACATAAAAGTATGAATGAAATAAAAATAATTTTCTGCATGTGAATTTCGAGAAAGAGCCAAGTATAATTGTAAAAATTTACTAAATGCTTTGTTATTCTTCGAAATAGCGCAATTCTTTCTAATTTTGACATATCTGTAAGAAATTTCAAAAACATTTTATAAAATTTCGTGACGTTAGAATGATGATAATAATCGGTAAAAAAAAAAAAATGATGAGAGCATATACGTTTTAACTGCTTCAATGTGTATATTGTATAATTTTCGTTTTCAGTGAGCGTGACGTCAGCCGGTGAAGATATTGGAATATTTAAACTAGGCGAGTATCCCAGACTGGCGCGTCTAAATGAGCTTTCAGGCCTAAAATTGAAGATATATACTTTTAGATATTGTCATTATATAATGATATATGATATATTATTTCTATACAAACTCTAATCTGTCGATATTGGTAACATTAAGAAAATCCTTGTGGAAATAATGAATCTGAAGCACTGTGATAATGACGAAAAACGTTGGGGTCAGTAACCTCACGAATAGGTCTTTGATCTGGTACTTCTCCAATCCAATATCCATTTGTCTAAAATGATAACAGAATAAATGCGTTTATTGGGAGATCTAAATGACTAATGAACGGAATAGTAATTAATCATTACTCACAAATCTGAATCTATACCGAGATCATTCCAGTAACTCGGAAAATTCCGAAACTGATACGTATAAACGAGAATCAGCATGGCAATTGAATATCCAATGACAGTCACCCAGAATCCGTACATCATTCTTCTCCACGCTATCCACGATATCTAAAAATTCACGCGCCATTTATTTATAAAATACATCTTTATTAACAAATTTTTAATACATATTTATATGCGTGTGTATAAGAATCAAATACGACACCTGGAATGTGATGACAAAGAAGAGAAACAGCGACATGTAAACAATTCTAAAGACTGTCATACGTTCGCCTGTAATGCCACAGATGAACAGCATGATTGCTACCACGGCAATCCAGAATTTTGTCAATAGATTATGCAATAGCTTCCCAACGTTTTTCATAAATTTGCTCTTGATTTCTGGCTCATCGTGACTCATGGCAGTTGTGGCTGTCGAGACAGACACGTGTAACGGCGCTATCATGTCTCTCAGAGTGGAAAATCGCTGTTGTCGTTTTCGTTCTGCCATATATTGTCTCATAGTAATCCAGAACATGGATATAAATAGACACTTTAAATAAATAAATAAAATTCTATTTAAGTATTATGTTTGTACATATATTATATAATATGATTTATAAAATACGATATATAAATTTAAGAGAGAGGGAGATATAATATTAATAATTTAATGATTTATATAATAATTT
>NW_021851451.1:213370-249042 GCF_003651465.1 Formica exsecta | reverse complement strand
TTTTAAATAATAAAAATATTATTAATTAGAGAAATAAATTTTATTTATAAAAGATATCTTATACTTTAATAATTATAGTTTATACCTTAACTATTAGATGCCAACGGCTAAGCTCATCAGCTTTGCTAAAGCCAATTTCAGAAATGTCGATGTAGCTCACGTTTCGTGGCAATTCGTCGTCATTCAAATCCATACTATAAACATATTGACCGAGAAGCAGAAGAGTTGCATAGAACACGATGAAGGGAGAGCACTTCATCATGGAAGCACGTTTATCGGGAACCATCCATAGAATCAATGCCCATAGAAGCAGAACGAATGTCGTCCAACTGTGATACATTATACTCCATGTCTGAAAAATGACAAAAATGACAAGACAATCATTCGATTTATTTGTTCGTAGTCTTTATTTTCTGATTTCTCATGCTTACCATCATTATTATGTTTGTAGCCAGATATGATGAGTTTACTATTAATTGGAAGATGGAGTATACTGCCATAATTATTTGTTCGATGATACCTGGTGTGTCATCAGGCATCTCTAATTTACAAGATAATTAATTAATGATTTTTAATCGTTTATTCATAAATTTATCATATATTATAATATTTATATCATTACCTTCACTGAGACTTTGCATTTGTATGCTGTCGTCCTGATGACCGTCCTGAACAATAATACTTCCGGTAGTGGGATCTTGAAGAAGCCCCGTTCTTCCGGATCCAAACCGCATCAACTGTATAGTACAAAAAACATTCTACTTCTTTGTTGAATATTTTTCAATATAATAATTAAAATATTATTTTATTCTTTTTCTACAAAATGTACTTTACATTATACAATATATATGTACCACTATTACTAAACTAACATTTTTCTAACGATCTATCATGCTAATAATGGCAGGCTCATACAAAATGTATGTAACAATAGGCATTTACCTTCACCAGTTTATTAATGTTTGCTAAATCTTGTTAAGAGTGATGATTTTGTGTGTAAATATTTTCGAGATCAATTCGCGCAAACGTCGGGTTTCATTATTTGCATGAATAAAATCTTGAACTGTTTGACAGAGTTTATTTTTACCACATGCACAAGAAGAGTGGATTGTTAGCGAATAATTAATTAATCATGCATATTTAATTGATATACGTACAGGCGTTCGCTCGTCGATTGTTGGTAACGACGAATCTACGACCGGCTTCTAAAACAATCGCAAACTAAACATAGCAGCATCCAAACGGAAAAAGATTTTGCTCAGCATTAAACAACAACCGCACATCTGAAAGGCGATAGCAAATAAGAATACGAAAAATATTTTAAAATAGACGAAACAATTTTTTTACAAAAAATTAATTCTCAAAGAAAATTTAAGCAGAGATTTATTGATAAATGAAGCTGCGTGAGATTAAAGTCAAAACCTTCTCGAATCAAAATTGTGAATAAAGCATTGTTGGATGCATATTTAATACAATTTAAAAAAATGCTAAAAAAGATTTATTATATATATATAATTAGTAGAAATAAAATGAAAAAGCGTAAGAGAAATATTATAACATGTAATCACGATAAGCAAGTATAAGATATTATTTACAAAAATTAAAGATAAAAATAAAATTAAAGATAAAATTAAAGATATTATTTAAAAGATTAAATAATCATAAATGTGAAAATGTTATCAAAAATAAAGACAATCAAAAAAAATTTAAATATACTAAATATGCGTAACAGATATATTTAAAAGCTTGACGATATCAAAAGTTTCGAGAAGTTAGTGACGTTCTTATAGAAATGGACAAGTGAACAATTGGAAAATGGGTTTGAAATAGAAAACTATGCAATCTTGACATTCAATGCCGTATCAGTGACATAAAATCTGAAATAAAATATAGCTGACAAAAAGGAAGAGTTTTTACATAATCACAAAAATATGGAAGCATCAATTGTACATATATCAAATTGGCTCATGTGGGACGAATCCTTACGCGAGCCTTACGTCGCGCTGATTGCCATCTTTGAGAAGGTGTTCTGCGTCTGATGGACACGTGTCTGGACAATGGAGTGTCCAGATTCTCCAGTTTGCCACTTAACCGCTTCGATTCCTTTGCCTGTAATGCCTCGTTAGTACAAGCAAAATATTTTCAAAGTTTTCCACAAATCATAATCGACAGAATCGCCAAAATTACATCAAATTTAGAAATTTTCAAAAATGTTTTCTTAAATATTGAATTATCTTCTCTATAATTAAGTCATACTTTCATCTTTTTTTTATTTATAGAAACATAATATCATATCATTATAATTACTATGGTTAAAATTAACCATAATAATTATAATAATAAATTTGATGTTATATTTATCTGATCATAAATTTTAAAATATTATTACAAAGACATTATCTTCGTAATTTTGCAAAAAAAAAAGAAATATATAAATGGATTTATATTTGGCGAGTTTGTAGTTAGTAAATTCTCAGTTACATTTGAGTTAGTTTAAAGGTTTTGTTAGATGATCAGCTGTTATTTGCGGTGCTAATATTAATTATTCCTTATCCACAAATAGGTTAATTATGTTACACGCAATAGGCAGACAGGCGTATGGCTTGGAATAGGGCCTTCAAGTTTAAAGTATACCCAAAAGAAACAATAGAGAGAGAAAATGCCGCTTGATACAGTATTCCCAATAAAAAAATTTAGTATATTGTATACAAAGATATTTAATCGCAATGCTATTTTAATTAAGTTCCATTAATCACAACACCAAATTTTTATCTATCTAGACTAACACTATAGCTTTATCTATAGAAGTTATAATTACAAGTATATCTAAATCTAAATGTTTCTTTTTAATATAAAAACAAAAAAAATAATTCTAATGTAATTAGCGTTAAAAGTACAATCTCGCTCTAAAAACTCTAAATAACAAAAAATACATTAAAGATATTGCAATCTCTAATATTACTTTGTTAGTAACATGATCCTTATATACACTATATTCTAATATAAATTTATGCATAAATTCAACATTTTTAAATAATATTTTTTTTCTCTGATTAATAATACTAGAATATAGAAGAAATAATCATTTTTTACAATATTGTAATTGTGATTAAATTGAAAAATATCTAAACTCACCGGTTTTTTACTAAGAAACTGCGATTGCAACGCGAGGACATAATACAGCCAGAAGAGTCTCAAAGCATATCCATAAATCAACCAATCGGCATCATTTGTATATTCCACATTCCTCGGATCGCTGCAGTTGGTGTGATAAACTGCAGCCAGGGCCAGATAACGCGACCAAGCGCTGGATACGGGAATAATTTCTTGAGGCCATTCATTTTGATATGCGAGCAACGCGACAATGTGTGCGATCACGATAACCATGATAATCCTGCAAATCACGGCGAATTTCTTTCGCAATTCTTTGTTGCAGGCCCAGCATGTTGCGGCGCCGAGAAACACCAGGAAGTAGAAAGCCGCTTCTATCGATGGTTTCAAGGCCGCGACGCAGCACAATGACGCCAGGACGACGTAGGTACCGATACCTCCCAGGAAGTTGATTATCTGAATCACGAATGTGCGTAGGCGTAAGTTATCTTCGGCCAGGTATTGATTTTAATTTCGCGGAATACAATGTTGGGAGTGCAGTTTAGAGTAAAGGACCGATTTAAAGCAATCTTGATTGAAAAATTCGGATAAGGCAAATATATATATATGACATTTTAAATATATTAATTACTAATTAGGAAATTATACTAAATATACAATTTTTCTTTTAGGCACGGAGACATGATTACCTTTGTGGTGCTATCTTCCGTTTTCTTCTGCTTATTTTCCCGACGAAGAGAAGGCTCTTCTTCCTCGTCGCTAATACGTTTTTGTGTAAGAAAACGACATATAAAGTATACGGTGAGTACGGTGGGTAAGACTAGGAATTCCGGCGTCAGCCAATAAAATATTTCCCATACAGATGCGCTATCTAATCTGACAAAGCCTATGTGTCTGAAAAGCTTCTCTAGGAACTCGCCTGAAAGTGTAGAATTTATTTGTAACATTTCAAATTAAAGATATTATGTATTTTTTTAATCTTAATATTTAAGTGAAAAATTATATATGTATATGTATATATTTATTTATTTAGAAAACTTATAGATTTATTGTTTAAATTTTTTTATATAAAGATATGAAGATAACATAATATATTTTTTATCAAAGTGTTACTTACAGTTTTGCAGGAAGTATCCGTAGGGCGGTAATGACAAGAGAACTATGTGAAAGGTGATCTGAGCTATGGCTATAATGAAGGCTAAGCAGATGCAAGTCTTTAGGTATATTCCCGTGTGACCTGCCATAGTTCTGTGCGTCGGTATTGGGACCATCGGAGAATATAACATCAATCCCAGATAGATAATCGACAGCCCCACTGGTCGCCATATTGTACCTGTAAAATTAAAATTCATTTATATAAAATTTGCAATCCCATTTTTAGAATTGCGATATAATTAATAAAATTTTTGATGCCACACATACATGTAATTTAAAATGTTCTTTTTTAAAGAGTTCTAGAGTTCCTGAACGAGATCTAAAGGAGATATTAAATTTAAAAAATAGAAATTTGGAGATGTAAAGTGTCAATTTAACGTTTTTGTTACATAAAAGAAAGAGAAAATAAAAATTGGAAATAAATTTTTTAATTTTAATCAAGATAATAGAAACATTCACAAAGAGAGAGAGAAAACTTAATCATCTTATAATTGAAATAAGATAGCATAACTCTTATTTCAATTATAAAATGATTTAGTTTGCTTTTGTCTTCAGAACTTCATAGAAGATATCTTCCCTCTATGATGAGACATATAACAGCACATAAAAAGCACATGCAGCTGTTGATATGATTGTTCCTACATTTGTGAAAAGGTCATTTACGATGAGATTGGAGTTACTCGACACACAGTCAATAACGATGCTCTCTAGGAAGTGACATTTCAATCCCTTCGAGTGTCATGACAAAATCTTTTATTTTTATTAATTTATATTTAAATGTAGTGTTTTATATGGTTGTTGATTTAAGATATTATATGCAATATTTAATATCTTATATATTATAGATATATGTATTTAATTTGATAATATAAAAAAATTAGTTTTTTTAGATAAATATATTTCTCTGACGTACATATTGTATCCATAATAATCTATAATTAATTTAATGAATACCCGGTATATAAGCATGGCAAACACATATGCGATAATTAATGTTAATCATTGCGGGAAGTTTGGTCTGCCGATGATAATTACTTTCGGAACGTTATGTATTAAATGTTTCATGAGTGTGAGTTTGTCCGTTAGTTCAGATGTATTATAACATGCTAGAATTTGTATTATTTGAACTTTTCTAAAAATGTTCGCACGAATATCGTATCATTTTCAGTCGCCTCTAGCAACTTACTCATTCTATTCGTAGCACATGTTAAATTTGCCCGACACACCTAAATAACGACATTGTGTGGCTGCCAAGCAAAATTTATCACAGACTTTTGCACAAAATTCCGCTAATTATTGCAACAATTGCCATTGATTTCTTTCTTTGAATCAATATTTTTTTGTACATATATTGTGGTGCGGATATTTTTCTCTTTTTATAATAATCATTCTTGTATTTTTAATATTATATACAATATTTCTAAGAAATAATTGATATATTATTATCTATTTTTGAAACAGTTACATGTATAAAGTCAATATCAAAAATAGAGTAATTAACCGATTGTCTTTTTTATCTTACACACAGCAATGATATTAACAAATTTAGTTTAATTCCTGATTACCAAAAATATAAGATACTAATTTGAACTTACAATAGTCCGCACGTGCAGCATTGATAATGATCGCAGCAAGGACGTTAAAATCATTATATAAGAGAGAGGGGCTCTTTCTTTATATAATTCTTATATTCGGTGAACAAGGTCAAAGGTTTATAAGTTTAGTTTCTTTCACAGCACGAAACCGGCTCTGGAAATAAGGCTACACGCACGAAATTTTAACGGAATTTTATTTTTATGAGGATTATAATCTGATATTACGTGAAACTTCTTTACATCATATATTATTTAATTAGTTTATATGTTGATTTATTTTGCACACAAATACATAGATAAATATAATTGATTTTTTAATATTATTTTGATAATATTGTTAAACATTTTTAAATTTAATGCGGAGAATACAATTTAACTAAATTTAAAAAATAGATAAATTACAATATATTATCTTTGTAACTTAATATAACTTACATTATTAATGTAAGTTATATTAAATATAAGTTATATTAAATATAACTCACATTATTTAGATTTTGACATTATTATTTCTTACATTCTTATGTAAGATAATCAAGAATTTTTCAGATGTGCAATATCACAATAAATGCGTCGTGTTTATATCAAACAATAACTTTATTTTGATAAATTCAAATTAGAAAGTATATATATATATATATATATCCTATTTTTGATGAGAGAACATATACTTTGACATATACTTAGAGCTTCTTTTGTACACTTGTGATTCGATATACGGTCGAATGTTTGTTTTGACAAAATTAGTAAATCTTGCCCTCGTGTGATATGGATACTCGAGTTCAAGCGCTTGCTCCTAATTTTAGAATACTCTTTAAGCCCCTTAGACACATATTTATGATGTCAATATGGAACAATGTGAAACAAAAAATAAACTGGGAAAGTTAATAAATATAATTATAAAATAAAAGAAAGCATTCCAAAATATTTCCAAACATTTATTAAAAATTGGTAAATATATCTTTACCGATAGATATTAAAATATAGGAAAAGTAAAAAATAGAATAAAATGCGTAGAGGATATATATAGTACACACGCAATCTCTCTCATCAGAGGAAGTTATATATATTGTGAAATGTACAATATTTTATCTGCTATCGCGTAACTATTAAGTATTATTAGCATAATACTGAATATGGTTATGCAAAATGTAGGTAAGTAGCCAATTCAAGTTGAATTTTTTGATTCTATTTCTTATTTTGTTACGAAGATGATAAATCGGCATTTTATGTTTTACTAGTCGTTAATTATATGTATATGTATATTAATCAAAAAATTAAGGTTATTAATCTATCAGAAATAATGACTGTTACAGGTATAATATCATCGATTGCATTATTATCATTCTATTTCAAAAAAAATTTTCGGTAATATAAAAGACTACAATCTTTTATATTAGTGAATTTTTATTTCAATAGTACTATGTTTCATATTAAGCAGTTTTTCAATAAACGTGCAGTACTATAATAAAAATTATTTTTTTTTATATTAGAAATATTTTTAACTGTCTAAAACATATCAAGTAGTATTGAAATATAATAAAATATTGTGTTATAGTTATGAGATATCTACACGAGGACGATGAGTAATAAAATTTATATGTATAAAATATGTAAAATCTAATATTTGTGGGGAAAAAACTGCATAAATTTAACCATTTTTATTTTTTAGATTTTTTTTTCTTTTTTGCTATTAAATAACTACGATGGTAGTTTATCGTAGTTATTTAATAACAAAAAGAAAATTATAATTTTTTTTATCGAGGATATTGAGAAACATATTTAATTACAAATATCAGCAATCACATTAATTGAGAGAGCAATAAATACGCAAAAAATATAACAGATATGCAAAATAGTGCAAACCTCACGTGTAAAAATACTTCGTGTTTATTATTATCTACTCGTATTACTTCCAAGTTACGGATACGCGCAAGCCATTTTCCGTCTACAAGATACGAGAGTGAAAAATATACTAGAACAAAAAGTTATGTGAATGGGACTTACATCCGGCCAAGATGACTGGTAGAACGACCCTGAGAAGGGCCACGTTCAGCCAGTACTTCGTCATGCCTCGAACTGTCTGGATGGCCTTTCACTCTGAAACAAAGAATTAAGAGACGGATGAGTGGAAATATGTGCGAGAATATTTTTAAAAAACATTCTTGAAAATCTCTGGAAATTTTACGGCATAAACTTTGAAATCGATAAAATTCTGCCGCAGTTGAACATCTTTAACCTGATTTTGTCGAGATACACAATGCTGACGTTCCGCTCTTCGCTTTACGATTGCGCTGTCCCTTTCAGATCTGAAATCTTTTTCATAAACCGGTTTTCATCGTTACGTTTCACGTTCGTTGACATGTTCTCAGGTCGTCACATTGTTAGCTGCTCTCGCATAATTCCATTATGTATGGTACGGACTGAATTATTGTGAATATTTAAAGCTACTCAAAATTATTTATGTGCAACATAAAATAATCTTACCAATTTTATGTGACAGTAATTATTAATTTTTGTTTATAAAAAAAATGGTCTGATGAAATTATTATAGTTTAAGATCACTTTAATATTGACAACAATTATACATGTGTTATTTGACAGCTGCGTGCATAATGATTTGTGATTAAGCTATTGGGACGAGTAGCGGCTGAAAGTTCTCGATATGACTTGTCATTTAAGCAATTCTGGGAACGGGAACAAGTATGTTTTTGGTCGTGAGAGGATTCAGCAAAAAGAGGCGCGCCCACGTTAATTACAGGCCACTATTACATAGGGACGACATTGCTGAGAGGTGCGCCGGTTACGCTTTTATCGTATAAAGATGTGAACGCAAATGAGGTACGCGATGGAAAGAGGGAAAAACATGACATTGCGTGACGATGTTATTCCACTATGGGCGATATTAATTTGTTTTATAATTCTATGCGACTCGACAGCTGCTTTCATGACGCTATGTATGCATAAAGAAGAAAAAAAAGTAATATGATGAAATAAAGAATAAATGCGTTAATTAAGAATAGCGCTAACTGCTTTTTTTGATTGCAATGTTTAATTCGATTTCTTTGCACGCTACTTGGAAAAAATAATAAGAAAAATTATAATTAATTTATTGTAAGACTTAGAGTGATTTTTTGGTGAAGACAAAAAAGTATACATATATTGAATGTCGGGTAACCCATATATATAAGCCGCGTTTAATGGCTTTACTTATTGAACTGCCTGTGTGGAAGACAGAATGGGTGCAGCATAACGTCCCCCTTGTGATAAAAAATCTCTGAATTGACAACGGCATATATATTTATTCCATAGCATGATTCGTAGTTCATAAAATTCATAGTTATAATTATTTTCAGTAAAAGTTTATAAAAACTTATACAGCACGGATCATTTCTCTTTTGATATATGTTGTAGAGGATACATTTTGATATTATCCCGTATTTGTTATTTTTAATATTATCTTCCTGGCGTTTATTTTTCTTCTTATTTATTTAATATGAAAAATTATGTTTGGATTGAATGTTGTAGTAACAATAAACAAAATGTTCACAGATTGCATGCCAAGTTGATGTATTTTGTATGCAAATACATCAACGTGTCGCACATTACAACGAGGAGTTAATTAAGAGAATGCATAATCTTATTATACTTAAGAAATAAATTGCGCTGTGAAATATCATACTGGATTTTATCATGTTTTTGATAAACCATCATCATAGACCATTTTAACGTTTAGAAATATTCTGTAAAATGTTGTATTTAAATTATTTAACAAATATAAATTTTTCTTTAAGCTGGCTCCTCCTGCATGACTATCTAGAGTGATTTGAAGAATATATATCTCGTTAAAAAATATATTCCGGGAAACTTTGGCAAAGATAGATATTTATTAATTATTAATAAAACAATGATTGATATTTATTATTATCGTAATATAGTTACAGCACGTATCATTTCACAATTGTAAATTAAATAAAAGTAGCTAGCGAATTGCAAAATTTTGTGGCTATTCTTATTTAATTTTTTAAATAACAAGATACTTTACGATAAAACTTATATCATATTTTATTTATTATTGATTCATTCGAGCAAAGCTAAATATTTGATTTGTTTATATTATTGTTTGGAAAAATTATTCAGTAATAGTGGAATTGTGCGAATAAGTTGTTTCATTTTTCCTTATCTCACACGCAGTAGTAATTATATGTGTGCGTGGGAGGCTTTATGTATTCAGTTGTGCGATAATCCCCGCAGATATTATCAAGTGCAGAAGTGTATATGTATTCTATCTGTAACATTTCATTAGTTTTAATATATAAATCACGAATAACATTTTTATAACACCTACATGGATATATATAATACAAAGATAATAAAACTTGATGATAGCAGATAGCAAATGCAATCTTAAATTCCTCTTGAATCATGCTTATTTTCTTACTGTCAGTAATTGTTAGTATTTTTAATATTAATAGAGAATTGTTTCTATCTATTTTATGATGTATTCAGAAGTTTTTCTTTCATTCTTACAATCAGAAAAAACGAATGTAAATATACAAAACATAATAGGACACCAAGATTAAAAGTACTGTGAGATTGTGAGAAAAAAGTTCCTTAAAAATTTTGTTTACAAAGCTGTTTTTACTTTATGGATAAATTTGAATAAGCATTGCAAACTATAGTCCTTGGCACAACGGCATATATTCACGATGGCTCATACTTCCGTTTACAATTTCTAGTCAACAATGCCGGTAAAACGTGATATCACATTTTACATCTACATTGTTGTTTTACTAATTTTATTATTAATTTCTTTAAATAAATTACAGGATAAATCTTACAAAATCTACTGTATACTTCTATCATCACATAAATGTATTTAGATTCCATTTATTACTTCAAAATCAGTTTGTAACCATCAGAGAGAGAAATCTTGTTCATAAATATATAAGAAAGAAAATTCAAATTATTTTATTTAACGCGACAATGAATTTAACATACAATCTGTTAAACCGTCTTCTTTGATTAATTTATTGATTAAACAAAAATCTTTTTACGGCTCAAACAGGCCCGCGATATTTTCTAAGCATTCTTCTTTTTTCGACAAAAATCTATTTTTGACATCAAAAGTCAACAAATACTGGAACAGAAACTAGATTCCAAACATTCCGCAGATTTTCAACGTCAGCATTTCGCATCAATGTAAATCGTTGCAGTAAGGAACATGCGTACCTTATACGAGCACACTGACACACCGTTTCAGAGCATCCCCTTCCAAGGGTTTTCTCCCAGCTGTCCTTAGGTCGATCGAACTTCGAAGGGAGCAACATACGCTTCCTGGCACACTTTCCAACAACCGTGGAAGCAATACACACTCAATCACTACTTTACTAATACACCTTGTGCACAATGAACTGTTAAGTATCTGTTATGGCTTCATGAATGACAGTTCTTGTACACACCCACGTGTCATCTATTACTACCCTACTACTCGGAGCATCGACCAACGGTCGATTCTCCGTTGCATCTGATTTTAGCCGTTCACTGATGTCTGGCAACGTCTGGTTTGCCAACGACTAACTGACCATCCAGGCGCCTAGCCAAGGCTAGGCCTGATACCCGCATTTACAGGCGTACAACGAAGCGACGGAACCTAACGTGCATGCGCGGAATCTTTATGCGTCATCGACAATCTCGTATACTAATGCGATTATTTTTCTTCTTATCCAATATGTCATTAATCATAATTTAATTCAAAAATATTATTTTCTTGCATTATTTAATTTATTTTTGATATATATCATTATATATGAATGAAATAAATCGTTATCGCTGTGTGATTCGTTTTTTACATGTTTTAAAATATCTATAATCTAGTGCCATTACGTAATATAATAGGCAGATATAAGATCAGAAAACATAATGTTATATTTTTTTTATATTATTAAATATTATAAAATAAATTTGTTACAAGATAAATCAAACAGCCTATGTCTACTAACGTTGTGATCTTCACCAGAGATGGCGTCTAATGTACCTTATCTTGTGTTATTGAAGAAGCATTCTTATGCTACACTATATCGGCTACACATGTAATATAATTTTATTATGAGAATTATATACAATGTGTACACTTATTTTGTACATAGTTTCTTATAAAAAATAAATATAAGATTTCTCGATAAAATAAGAGCATAAATCCGAGAGCATATTTCAGTTTAGATCAGTCTTTTGTATTAAGTTATTATCGCTTAGACATCCAGTTGTTTCATTATATAATGAAAAACCGCGAGAATCGAGAAGCTGAATCCCAATGGAATGCAGGTCGCTTTGATCCACTCCCATGCACTGCAAGTATTTTAATATCGCATTAATGGATTTGTCTAATTAAATGCGAATGTAATGCAGCTTAAAAGTTGAATAATGCATGAAAGAATATATTTTCAAATATACATCTAATGGTGCGTAAGCATACTGCAATTTCAATATCTACTTTTATGTTTGTATCTACTCAGTCTTTTTGTTCACGCAAACATATGGAGCAATAAAAAATATAAATTATTATTAAACGTCATGAGAAATATAACTGTCTACAGAAAAGCGCATAAATATACAATCGGTCTTATACATGAGATTATTCAATTAATTAATCATTGTTGTGATAATTACAATCTGCAAAATTGTTGCGCAAACATTACTAACATATAGTCTGTAATTAAACATGGTCTAAAATAAAACAATGGAACATAATAATTCTATGGATCTACGGAAAAGTTAGGAAAGGGTGCAAATTAATAATAATATCGCATGGAAAACATTAGATTACTCGTAAGGATTGTCTGATATAGTATATTGTTCTGTTGGGAGAGTTCCACTGTTGTAAATTACTACAGGGATCAGTGGAACATCAGCGCTATCCGTTTTCGTCTGCTCGATTTTGAAGACCACATCTTCACCGCTGACCACCTACGACAAAAATTATTTAAAATGTCAGCAAGAACACGTTTTAGCAAAAGACAAAATATATTTTTAATATAACAATAAGATAATAATAAATTATTAATTAAAAGAATCATTCTTAAAATCATTTCTTTCATACATGAAACAAATTTTGTTACAGATATTACAATTGCATCTCTTATATTACTTTTCCAAATACTGTGTGGTGATCATCTAGCCAAGGTGTCGCTATGGTGGTGATGAAAAATTGACAGCCGTTGGTGTTCTTTCCAGCATTCGCCATGCTGACAAACAACGGTCCGCTATGCTTTACCGCAAAAGTCTCATCGTCAAAATATTTACCGTAAATACTGATGGAGCCAGTTCCGTCGCCTTTTTCGACATCGCCACCTTTAATATATATATGATTACAAGCACAATGATAATTTATATATGCGGTATTCAAGAAATTTTTTTTTCTTATGTTCATAGGCACAAAAGAGTATGTAACCTTGTATCATGAACTTCTTTATCACGCGATGAAATTTGGTCCCCTCATACTTTTTTCCTTCTATGCCAGTGGTAGCAAGAGTGATAAAGTTTTTCACCGTATTCGGCGCGATACCGCCGAACAAGCCAATAACAATTCTTCCAACTGGATTACTACCAATCATGATATCAAAGTACACCTGATCGGTGACTTTGAATGTTTCCGCCTGAAATCAAATTAGATTTTTTTAAAAATTTTTACATGTCTTTTATGCAAATGATACGTAACAATTATCAAGTTACTTTGTTGAAGAAAAAAGGGACGTCAATGATAAGCTTGAAAAAACAAATTGATGTATTGAATAATTCAACGAGCGGAAAGATACGATGCTGAAAGTGACAGAAGTGATGCAGAATGGAGTCAATTAATTTACGCGTACAATTTGTAGCGCAGTGAATCTAAATTGATGTACATTCGTAGAAGAATAGCTTGCGTGCAAATTTTGATGTGTACATACACGCACACGCTCATCTACCAAGGCGTAACGACCAGAGAAACCTTATAATGTATAAAAGCAACACGTTTGACCTATTATACTGTATCTATTCATTTCTACTATGCGATTTATACATACGTGTATTTCTCAGGCATTAAATTAAACGGATAGCTTATGATAAAATTTCAAATTTCATCACTTATATATCGATGTAAAATCTTTTTTTATTGTCAGAATCACAAAACATATTTTAAAAATTAATGTTTAATCTGTGCAATAAAAATTCGATACAATCAAACAAATTCCGCTATTAATTGGATTATTTTCTGCATTGAGTTTTTTATTTTATAAAAACGCACGCAAGATACAAAGAGGTGTCAATCTGGTGTATTGAAATATCCTAAGGATGCTTAATTTTGATACAAAATATACAGATAAAAAACTAATATAATAAATAATTAGTTTCTATTTTATATTATCGGATGTTTAAGATCATTACTATTAACGGTATCCGAAAAATGCAGTTATGATTGAAAAAGATATAATAAAATCGTTTTAAGAGCACACACAGCAAACGGTACCTTGATGATTGAGGCAGCAGTCACGAGAATAACGATCGTCAACAGGCACTTCATGGTTTTACGATTTCGTCCCAAATCTGTACCGTCCTGAAATGATATGGACGTAGCGCGGCACGGTTTCTTTTATTAATCGGTCTCCGCGGTACGGTTGTGTTAAGCCGCGATCACAGTTGAAACATGCGAGAACCACATGCAGGAGCCGCAGGTCTGTCCGCGAGTTGCGCCGTCGTCGAGAGAGCTACGTCGGCGTTCTAAATTAAATAAAGTAGCCGTCATCAATAGGTCGATTGCGGTGGGACGAATTCTTGCACCGTGCGATAGCGTCTAGTCTACAGATGGTTGTGTTACTAAAAAACATACGGGATAACATAAATTAAAAAAATAAAATTTTTACGTTTTCCATTTTTTTTTTAAATTACCTTGTTTTAGGTTTATATATAGAACTCTATGATTCACAAAAAAACTTAAAGAAACTGATAAAGATAAAATATATGTGTCATTATATAGGTAAATATGTATATGGTAATACGTGTTTTATATAAATAATTTTTTTTTAATTTTGACATGTTTGTTTCATGATTTTGTGAAGATGGGGAAAAGTGAGGAAAAATTATAATTAAAAGAGATAACAAAAACACAATTAGTGAAAAATTAATATCTATTAAAACTTTAGTTTTATTAATTGATTGTAGATTTTTATTGAGCCATTGCCGTAGATTAAATAAGATCATTCATTCGAAGGTCAAAGATCTTCGACGCGCGATAATAGTGGGTTCGACAGTCTTCGGATCTTCGATCGAGCAATCCCGTTATTCCCGATCACCGACCGTGGCGCGTATTATAAAAGCTATGTACGTCCTTCTCTCAAAGACAGTTTTCTTGAAGATGAACAACAACGAACTGCTACGAATAAAGCGCGCAAAATGGATGACGTTGATGATGATGGCAATCATCGTCTTCGTCGCCGATGCGTCTATTCTCAGACGTCAAACAAGACGAGTCCTGGGTCGTGATATCAGTGAAGGCAAGAAGCAGCCAAAGGATCTTGTCGGGGAACGAATCACTTACGAAGGGGATCAAGTATGGAGGATCCATAAGGATAACAGTTCCGTAGAGGAATTGGTGCAACGTTACGATGAATATGGTTGTACGTAAAAATTTATGTTTAAACAAAATCTATTATATTGTCGATTTAAAATAGATATGTATTATCAAGGATCGTAGGAAAAACAATAGTGAAATACATTGCTCCTTTTTTCATATGTAGCATATTCTATATGGTCTAACAACGTGTCGATAGCTGATATTTTTTTGGAAAGTAATATGGTAGAGAACATAGAATCTTTATTTCGAAGTTATGGTGTGAAATATGAAATTTTGATCGATGATGTAGAACAAGCGATTAAGGAGGAGAATCCTCCTCTTTCGCCGGAAGCGCAAGAGGAACTCGAAGGACGTAAAGGTTTGAGATTTTTATTACAATTATATTAACTGCGTTTTATAATTTCATTATTGTTATCATATATTATTATGAAAAATCATGCTGCGAATATAATTTTATCAATGAAGATAATGACATTTCGAAACTGATAATGACTTTTTGAATAGTGATGATAATTATATACGTGAAATATTACATAATCTATTATACATGTATTTTTTAATATTTTAAGTAGCATTTTTATTAATAGCTTACGCGATCAATTATTTCTGCTTTTATTACTTGTGCTTCGCTATTTGCATTACATCGCTTTTCACCATTTTTCTTCGTCTTTTGATAGTCATTATCACATTAATAATAAATAAAAGCATTAATTGCGTTCCACTGACACTGATAAAAATTACGAAAGGAACTATAGTTTATTTGGTTTAGTCTTAATATTTGCATTGATTCAATTCGTAACTAGCGAAGAAAATTGATAAAAATAAATCGATAATTCTAATTTAAAAATACATTTGAAAATGATACGTTATATATTGTAGTGTGTTTATCGTTAATTTGGGATTAAATTATTTATAAAGTTAAAATTATTAAAGTTAAAAACAAAGTAATTGTGTGTAAGTTGTGAAATAAGTTTCTTTTCTGAGAATTGATTCTATCAACAACATTCTGTTATATTCTAATCACATTTTTAATTGGTTTTAATTAGAATAAATTACATATATAGTATTTTTAATATTTGAGACATGTATAAAGTGTTGCAAATACTTGTAAACCTACTATATATGAGTTTATGTAAATCCAATATTGACGAAATCTTTGTCAGTGATTTTAATTGTCAATATATTAACAATTAAACAATCACAGATCTAATGTAAAAAGATAATTAATTTGATTATTTTTATTGATATATGTCGTTATCGAGATTTTTTAATTTTTTGCTATCTGATAAATTCTTGTGAAAGTCATAAACTTGAAGTGTATATGTCTCAAAAAAATGATAACAATGATAAGTGATTATTATAGATGACCTTATCGAATTTCTAAGTTTATTTATTCGACGAGAGAAAACAATCGGAAACAAATCGAGGTAATCGACCTCGAGCGAATACCACCCGGTAACCTGGTTCTGCTTCAATGCTGATTAACATTAACAGTTATACTTTACTTGTACGCGTGTGTGCAAGGTGTGCGTAAAGCACGAACGTAGTCTTCGCACGTACATATGTTTTGCGGCATTTCGACGTTTTCCTACGGTCATTTGCATATTCGATCGATCCGATCTCGATGCCGTTATTCAGGACACGATGAGATTCGATTTCCGATTGAATCGCGCTTCGCAAGAGAATGCTTTATTTGCAAACAACAGCGTTATTTATTTTCCTACGTAAAATCACTGGACCGCGTCGCGAATTAAATTGTATTAAAAATAAATGCAAGCGCTCGCCAACCATCAGTATCATTCCGTCACCGAAGTGAGGCTTTCAGTCATTTTTTAGCTCGTTACTATTGGTGGCAGGGAGTCAGAAGTAAATATCCACGTCCTCGTCCTCTTCGTTATCCCGTAGCTAGTGTTTACGGTGGAGGTGATCCTTGGCATTTTAGGGGTGAGGTTCTCAAGCGCGCATAATCCGCTTCGTCGATTCAGAACGGTGCTTCGAATGCGTTTATACGAGTATACCAAAAGTATTTTATAATATATCAAATAAAAAAAATCCATTTGTTTTATGTATGTTCATACTATATCGAGCTGAATTTGCGAAGCGGTTGTAAAATAAGCGCACGAAGGGACGGAACGTGCAATCTGTAAATAATCTTGAAGGTATATGCGCCAGGTCATCGAATGGAATGGACCACGTATCATCGATTGGCTGACATCAATGGTTATTTGGATTATCTTGCGGAAACTTATCCTGATTTTTGCTCGGTTCAGACCATTGGTAATTCCATCGAAGGTCGCCCTCTTAAGGTATTAGACTCGTGCCTTAATTTAGATATTTACGTTCCGTGAGTGATAAAATATTTAAAGATTACATTATAAATATTTATATAGGTTCTAAGAATCAGCAATGGTAAGTCAAATGCGCCCGCGATTTGGATTGATGGAGGCATTCACGCCCGCGAATGGATATCGCCGGCATCTGTGACGTATATCATCGATTATTTGGTGGAAAACAGTGAAAATCTGGAAATTGATTATTATATCATGCCAGTAATTAATCCCGACGGATATGAATATACCTTCACTGTCGATCGTTTATGGAGGAAGAACAGAAGGAAAAGTGGTTACGCCGGTTGTTCAGGTGTTGATTTAAATCGAAACTTCGGCTATCGTTGGGGTGGCAAAGGAGCAAGCAAAGATATTTGTCGCGATACGTATTCAGGCGCTAAACCGTTTTCCGAGCCAGAAACCGATGCCATTCGAAACTTCTTCGAGATCAGCTCAGCAAATTTCAAGGTCGGTTAAAATATAATAATTTATTTTCACATTTAATTTGCACAAGTTTTCATTTACTTTGCTTGCATTGCTCTATTTGTTGCTTTTAAAGGTTACACTAATTTATAATATAAAGATGCTATTAAATGTTATTTTTAAAAAGAGCATTATAAGTAAATTTTGCAAAAATTTTTACAAAATTTAAAAAAATATCTAACACGAAAAATAGAATTAATAAATCTTCTTCTCAGGCATATCTGTCGTTTCATTCTTACGGACAATATATACTTTATCCATGGGGCTATGACAAACGTCTGCCACCGGATTATGTCGATCTTGACAATGTCGGTCGCCAAGCAGCGACGGCCATGAAAAAAGCAGGGGGTGCTGCCAGTGTGTATACTGTCGGTAATAGTGCAACAACATTGTATCCAGCTTCTGGTGGATCTGATGATTGGGCGAAGGCTCTGCTTAAGCTCAAATACACGTATACAATCGAATTGAGAGATACTGGAAGATTCGGTTTTATTTTACCTGCCCGTTATATTATCCCTACGGCAAAAGAAGCGCTTGCCGCGGTGGAAGTAGTTACGGAGGCTTGCAAAACGGCGTGATTATTAATCGAACTATTAATTGTGGATATAAAATTGATTGGAAAAGTTTAAGTAAGTTCTTATTAGCTGACATGTTATTGCATTTTATAAAGTATTGCGAAAACTTGTAAAAAGAAATATTTTTTGTTCTTAATATCCGAATTATGTAATATATTGTTACATAAATTTGCTGTTCTATAATATTTTATTGTACTTTGTAATTAAATAAATTAATTAAATCAATAAATACTTAAATACTTAAATAAATTATTAATTGCAAAAATTTAATTAACAGCTTCATGGAATAAGAAACAAGTTTATTAATTTTGTATCTTTTTATTGTATTTTATATCAGTTATATATTTATATACTAGATATAAATTTCAACATTTTGCTACATATTTTTTATGTAGTATATATTAGCGAATGTCACTAATGTTTAGCACTAACAATTGTTATTTATTAAGTAAAATAAGAACACCAATAACAACACTTTTGTCCTTAATATTGTTTTATTTAATTAAGTTTCGATTTATATTTATACATCACAAGTAAGTTTGGGATAAAAACAGTATTTGCATTATGTAAAGTTGTTTATTATATATTTATATATTTATATATTTGTTTTACATAAAAATAAACGATAGTTGATTAACATATTTGTTCATATCGATACAAACGTTGTGTGATTAGCAATCGTTTGTTCAATCCATGCATTGAATTTGGATACTTTAGTATACACAGTTAGTGATGTACCACATGGTGGTATGATCCAAGATGCAATTCCAATGAGCACCGGCTTCTGTCCATAATACGAGACCAGAGGACCGCCAGAGTCACCCTAAACATGTAATTAAGAATTTGAAACATGAAATTTTTATTTTTATAATAGAGTGATCGTTATAATTTATTATAAGTTTGCAACTCTCTCTCTCTCCCTCTCTATAATATTTTATTGTACTTTGTAATTAAATAAATTAATTAAATCAATAAATACTTAAATACTTAAATAAATTATTAATTGCAAAAATTTAATTAACAGCTTCATGGAATAAGAAACAAGTTTATTAATTTTGTATCTTTTTATTGTATTTTATATCAGTTATATATTTATATACTAGATATAAATTTCAACATTTTGCTACATATTTTTTATGTAGTATATATTAGCGAATGTCACTAATGTTTAGCACTAACAATTGTTATTTATTAAGTAAAATAAGAACACCAATAACAACACTTTTGTCCTTAATATTGTTTTATTTAATTAAGTTTCGATTTATATTTATACATCACAAGTAAGTTTGGGATAAAAACAGTATTTGCATTATGTAAAGTTGTTTATTATATATTTATATATTTATATATTTGTTTTACATAAAAATAAACGATAGTTGATTAACATATTTGTTCATATCGATACAAACGTTGTGTGATTAGCAATCGTTTGTTCAATCCATGCATTGAATTTGGATACTTTAGTATACACAGTTAGTGATGTACCACATGGTGGTATGATCCAAGATGCAATTCCAATGAGCACCGGCTTCTGTCCATAATACGAGACCAGAGGACCGCCAGAGTCACCCTAAACATGTAATTAAGAATTTGAAACATGAAATTTTTATTTTTATAATAGAGTGATCGTTATAATTTATTATAAGTTTGCAACTCTCTCTCTCTCTCTCTCTCTCTCTCTCTCTCTCTCTCTCTCTCTCTCTCTCTCTCTCTCCATTCTTACGTCGCATGCAGAGATTCCACCGGTTAAAGGTCCGGTGCAGATATTGTTTTCATCAATGAGTGAAAATCCTAATTGATTTTCAACAAATATGCTGCAGGTATCACGATTGATGTATGTCAATTTAATATGCTGAAGTTTATCTGGATCACTTAAAATATTGTGTGATGATACAAATAACCCCCATCCGCAAAGATATGCAATTCCAGTTGGCTCGGTTTCTGGTTGAGGCAACTCGATGGCTTGTATTTCCTTTGTAAACTTTAATGGAACCTTAAGCTTGATCAAACCAATGTCATATGAGGTATTATTACTGCAAATTGCAAAGTATCGAAATAATCATAAAATTGTATATTTGCGTATTATATTATGTAAATTATTATATAAATATATAGATATAGTATAATATATAGATTATTATATAAATTAAATAATTATGTTTAAATATAGAATTGCATTATTAATGGAAAAATAATGTTATACAGAATCAGTAACAATGTTATTTATATCAGCGAAAAGTCTACAAAATTAACTATGTGCATTATTTAAACGTATTTGAAACGTAGTTTCTCTCTAATCATCATAAACAAGTGATAATCACGATAATATTGCGTTTGTTAATAATTTTGATTATAATTTTTCACTCTCATATATATGTATAACTAATTATAAGAGTTATATAAATCTTTGATATAAAATCACGATCTAGATTATGTTTTCATATACAATTATAATTTCATAAATATATATTATATATATGATACATGCTTATGTACTAAACAAATACTCAAATTCAAAAGAGAGCTTGACAAATGGTTTGTACTCTTTATTTTTAACATTTTACTTACGAGAAATATTTTTCATGTATGAAAATCTGTTCAATTTGGGCTGTTTGTTCGGTGCTTTCGACAATTTGAATGTTGTGTTTTCCAGCTTTGATGACAATAGTGTCAATTTCTACCGAAGAAATTTCCGCTAGACAATGTGCTGCGGTTAAGATCCATTGATTATTCAAAATGGATCCAGCACAGAAATGATATAATATATCGTTTACATTCTGTTGAAGGGAAACTATATACGGATAATTTGCTCTAGGCGCCTCGCTACCCCCGGTCACACGGAACAAGAAGTTTTTGTATACCTTTCTTTGGAGACGTTGAGGTCTCTCTGAAATTAATATTTACAATTAAGACAATTTTTTCGATACACGAACAAAATCGCGATTATAGTATGCCAAGAAAAGTAATCTTATACAATAAAACCAGAATAATTTTTAATAATGCAAAAGTTTGCTAATTTTCTTAAAATCCATGAAATCATGTGATAATTCCATCGACATTTATTTAATAAATTTGATTTTGTTAGTTAAATAAAAATCACGTATTATTTATTGCCTACTTTTCACACGCGTCTAACTAAATCACTTTATACTTTAAATGATATAAGCTGTTAGAAGAATAAACTTACCCGCAAAAGCCGCAATTAGAAGAATAAGAAACACAATTGCTTTGGAAGACATTTCGTTCTTTGAAATAAATCCGCCAAATCAACTGTATTTTATAGTCGGTTTGGTGAGTTTATTTATGTGATATCAATGATAACATTGTATCATTCATCAATTGTTGATTTATTTTAATCTATGACTATGTCTATAAGATAAGATAGATCTTCATAGACAAGAGTATGACACTATACCTAAAAACCAAAAATTATAGTGTTCTAGTACATAATAAAAGAATTGAATTGCAGGAGTAATTAATATTACAAAAGGCTCTGTAATACATCAATTATTTAATAAATAATTAATCTATAAATTAAAATACTTGTATAATAATCTAAAATAAAAAATATACGTGTTGCTTTAGACAAATTTATTTATTTATGCAAGATATTTGATTTACATTGAATAAAATACAATAATACGTTATCAATATTCATTGATAAGTTATCAATATAATTGTGTTTAGTTTTTCTCCATTATATCCTGAATCCATGAATTATAGTTGGATACTCCAGTATAGACGGATGGCGCACCAGGAGTACCACATGGAATAATGCCCCAAGATACTATTCCAGTAAGCACCGGCTTCTGTTCAACAATCGAGAACAGAGATCCGCCAGAATCACCCTAAACAATGTAATTGTGTTAGAATTTAGTACATTAAATTTTCATACTTATAGTAGAGTGATTATCATAATTTTCTATAAGTTTATAATCTATAATTATTATCTTACGCTGCATGCGGAGATTCCACCGGTCAATGGTCCAGTACAGACGTTAGTCTCATGTACAGGAGAAGATCCTGTCAGACGCTCGACAGCTTCGTCACAGGCATCGAGATCGATGTAATGCAAATTAACATGTTGAAGTTGGTCTGGCATGTCTGGAAGCCAACTTTCCGAGACAGAGCCCCATCCGCAAAGAATTGCATCTCCGGTCGGATTAGTTCCAGGTTTTGGTAAATCGATGGGTTGTACTTCTTTTGTGAGCTTTAATGGAGTTTGAAGCTTGACCAAACCAATATCAAACGGGCCAACACCACTGGAAGTTAAAAAGAATATTGAAATAAAAATTTAAAACTCTATATTTATTAGTTGCTATATAAAATCTCATAAGCAATTGTGTTTAACAAAATGGCATACAGTATTAGGAAAATAGGACTAGTATAGAAATATATTAATAAATAAGAAATAATAAATAAGAATATATTAATATAAAAAAATTAATATTTGACACGATTGATAGCAATGCTATGTATCAATAAAAAATCTACAGGTTTACTATGTGCATCGCTTCTTATCTAAAAGAAGATTTGTAGTTTAATTATAAATATCAAGTGATAATTGTGATATATCAATATCTAACACTACGTCTTTCTTAGGAATTTCGATTACTATATTTAACGTGCGATAAGAACTGGATTCTATTTAAGAACGTATTATGTCTTAGATTGTCAAAAATATAAACACGCAATTAATTATGTATTTAACAAATACTAATTTGAATAAGAGTTAATTGGGGCTTATTAATACTTGTTGTTTAAACATTTTATTTACCCTTGATATTTTTCATGCACAAAAGTCTCCGCAACTTGAGCTGTTTGCTCGGTATCCTCAGTGACTAGAATGTTGTGCTTTCCAGCCTTAACGGTGAAAGAATCAACTGCTAAAACGCAGTGTGCTGCGGTTACGACCCACTGACTGTTTATGATCGATCCGGCGCAAAAGTGGCTACCATATTGCTGCAGAGAAACAATGAAAGGATAACTATTTTTTGGAGCCTCGCTGCCTCCAACAACTTGCGGCAAGAACGGTACTCGAAGACCTAGATGAGGTTTGTCTGAAATTAAAATTAATGATTGTTAAGACAAAATTTGCAAACAAAATCAATGACAGTATGTTAAAAAAAAATTTTGTGCAATGAAGTTGAAGTAATTTATAACAATATAATGCAAGACTAATTTTTATTATTTTCTTCATGAAATTATAAGATAATTTAATTGATATTTGTTTCAAACATTTAATTTTATTAAAGAAGACAGAAGTTGTATATTATTTTGTTGCCAACATTTTAAACAATCAGTTAATTTGATTAATTTACACTTGTTACTTATTATATATGTATAATGTATACTAACGAAGTACTGCCGGACCAGCGAAAGCCACCGTTAGGAGAGCAAAGAACACGATTGCTTTAGGAGACATCTTGTCGATTGATGTCAATCCAGCGAATTGGCTGCATTTTATGCTCATTTCGCTGACAATGAGTACGATAATGACTCTGCATTGATAATCCATTGTAATCTATGCAAATCCACGTAATCTGTTTAAGATAAGAAATATTTTGCTACAAACCAAACTTTCCTCATATTTGATGGATTATGTTGATTTAATCATTAAATGTTATCTCAAAGTTAATTTAGACAAAGTAACTCGCTGTTTCTTTACATGTTCATTACATGTTTCAATTTAATAACATTACTTGTGTTTGCGATAGAAGAAGAATGGTCTTTATAATGTCAAAAGTTCTAATATACATATTACTCTTAGAAACATAAGCCATAGTTTTATGAAGAAATTGTATTATACTTATTTTTATTTTTATTATGTTAAAATTTTCTAAAGTTTTCTTTTAATCAGTTAATCTCAACTTTTTTTCAGAAAAAACAATTAAATTATTATTAAATAACACAAAAAATCTTAAAAATAATAAAAAAATAAACGTAGGAAGGATAATTTTGAAGGATTAATTTTGTAAGGTATATTTATTTTAATCGTCTTAATATTTATTAATAGCTTTGAACGGATTACATTTAACAAAAAACAAGAGTATAACAATTATAGACAATATTATTAATAAATTTAATCTTTTTTTGTTGATTATTTGTTTCAAAGTTGTTTAATCTCCGTCTATCATGCAAATCACGCATCAGATCTGCTATGGATAATAACAATAAAACATTCTTTCAGTTCCAATCAATTACGCTGCATTTTAATCATGATGGATCATCCAGCAGTTCAATGTCTCGCTATTGTTATCTAATTATGATCATTATCTCTCAATGCAGTAGACAGAAAGCATGCAAAAAGTCAATAATCTCATTTAAGATAGTGTATATTGATTTATTTATCGAGATTGATAAAAATGAATTTCCTGGTTTTGAAATTTCGATAAAATACGTATTAATAAAGATTAAAAATATAATCATGGAAGGGATGTGTGCATAAAAATCCGATAAATCTTTTGTGTAAGTTATTTGTATATTGTCAGTTTAATATTTGCTTTCAACGCGGTACTGTATGCGCTGTGAGTAGAATTTCCAATTCTAGAATATCATAAAAATATGTAGTATAAAGTATTATTTAAGTAATAATAAAAAAAAAAATAAAGATTTTTGTGAGTAGAATTTCCAATTCTAGAATATCATAAAAATATGTAGTATAAAGTATTATTTAAGTAATAATAAAAAAAAAAAAATAAAGATTTTATTGATAATTAATAAAAGTGAGCTTAACATTACATTATTCTTCAATAATATCGAAAGCTTAAACCAACGCAATAGGCAAATATGTATAACGGAAAACCATTAATATGAGATTTTAATATTTAAGATGATAGGAATATAGACTGTTAGAAACATGGTCATTTTCTTGTTAAAAAAAGATTGCAGAAAATTTACATTTACAATTAATTTTGCATTGTTATAGCATTGCAGATATAAACTTTGTAATATGGAGAAGCTCTATATTCTATTCTATTAAAGAAATAGAAATTGTCACTCTTATGCGCTTTATTTTTTATTAGTTTAATATTTTATAACATGCAGCAATAGAATATAGCGTTATGAATTTGACAAATATTAAAATTATTCGTATATAATATAAATCTAATGAGCTAATTTGATTTTTTTTGTTAAAAAGCAATAATAATAAGTTTATTTATTGTGCTTTTTTCATTTATTTTGATGTGCTGTTATTTCGGCAAAGATAAGAATCTATTATTGAGCGAAGATCGTGTTTGACAGTTCGAATATTGAAAAAGTTAATAGTGTATAAGCAATTTTATTAGTTTGTTGCAAATTTAATAGCAATTTCTTTGAGTTTATATACGTTGAAAGACTGTCAATCATAAAAATTGCGTACTTGGACAGTATTTTTAATATCAAGCAAACAGGGCCAAGTCTGTTTACAGTATATTGCTTTTGTTGATAGGCACGTAGTTTCATACCAAACTTTAAATTCCATTAAATTTTAAGCTGATATGATATTAAGGATGATAAAATTATTAGCATATATTCATAAAGAACAACAAAATATATTATTAATTAAATAGATTAATTAGTGCGTGTTAGCAATAATTAAATTGAAGTATCTTAAATATGTAAGAAAAAATATATATAGGAGGTAAAAAATACAAAAGATTAAAAAATTGTGTGTGACTATTCATTTTTATTATTTTTCTTTCATATGTATTAATAGGAGTTTTAGATTTAAAAATATGTATAAAAATCATGGGGTATTATAAAATTTATTTATTTTTGATATTTTTATTTATTTTTGATATTTTCTGTACATTACATAAAATATAGCATCATTATTGTCAGTATTTATCGAAATTTTAATTATTAACTGTTTTTCTTATTCACAAATTAAAAATTTGGTTGTTTTAATTTGTATGAAAATGGCGCACACAATAATGTCTTAAATAATACAATTCTCACAAGCATATTGATCGCATAGAAAAGACGAAAGATATTTAATATAAATAATCAGACATTCGGTTTGACATTGTCAAGCCAAATCGTTAATTTAATCCAATCAACGTAGGAAGCCACGCGGGTGTATACGGAAGGAACGCGGTTGACACCGCACGGCATAACACCCCATGAAACGATACCGATTTGGATAGGAGTGTTGTTTTCGAATTGGACCAGTGGACCACCAGAGTCACCCTATAAAAAACAAAAGAAATTGCACAAACAATTCAAATATTTAATTTTTCTTTTTTATTATTACTAAACACACACGTATATTTAAAAATAGAAGTTATAAATTATTATTTCATTTATAAAGCTATTTTACAACTTTTATAAATAAAGGCAATTTAGAAATTATTTTATGCCGCTTTATGGAATGGATTGACGAAACAGTTTGTTAAATAGATAACATTACCGTTAATAATACAAAATCGTAAAATAGCATTTTTTAATATGGTAATTTGGTTGATTGTAAAAGAAAAGGAAAGAGAAAGAAGGAGAAAGAAAAGTTTTAATTTGACTTACAGAGCAGGCTGATACCTCTCCAACAGAATCAGTGCAGATTTGTGAATCATAAAGTTCTGGTTTTTTGCCTATGATGTTATCCGGGAATTTGTTCAGACAAGATTGATTGTCCAACACAGGTACAGTAACCTTTTGAAGAACATCAGGAAGCAGCGGGCGCAATTTTTTTGAAATAGAGCCCCATCCAGAGAGCACAGCATTTCCAGTTCGTATCTCGTTCCGTCGAGGTAGAGAGATAGCGGACACTCTCTTGTTAAAGATAAGAGGAGTTTTCAGTTTCAGGATAGCGATATCATATGGAGCAACACCTCTGAAAGAATATAGTATGGTTCACAATCAGTTTAAAGTATTCCGATAATATCGTGATTTTACGTTTCAGACATGTCTATTACGTTATCAATTAGGAAAACACGGATATCGATTGCAAGAAATTTATAAAAAAGATGTGATGACACATTATAGCATGACATGGATTACGAATTGCAAAATAATTGCGATAAGTACTTAATTTTAAATTTCTTGAGAGAATTTAATTTTTTTCTATATTTGCTACATTAAAATTGTTTTTAAATAAAATGTAATATTTTAAATATAATTGACATTCGATTGCAGTAAATAATATTGCATTAATAAAATGGTTTAATGGAGAGCCCATGAATTAATTTCTAATTTTAAATAATACGAGATTAATCCTGCATTTTGATAAGAATTTTTACAAATAATTATATTGATAACCTATCTTTGTAATCATAAACATTTTATCATATAAATGTATTGTTATTAATAATATATTTATTATTTCTTTAGATAAAATGTCTTTTTAAGTGTTTTTAAAGTCTTTGAGTTTGTATAGATAAGATTATACTTCTGTAATATAAAATTTTGCAAAAATTATAATATTGATACTTTTTAATAATATTCTGGCAATAATATAAATTCTAATTGTAAGATGGCCCTCAATTAAATTAAATAAATTAATAGGTAGAAATTATGGAGTCTATGGTATCTATTTTTGACTAAATATAATGGAAACGTACCCCGGATACTCTTTGTGAACGATGGCCCTTTCAACTTCAACTTCTTGTTGAGTGTCTTCGTCTCTAGAAATGTGATGCTTGCCAGCCAATACTTTAAGCTTGCCGTACTTTAAAACACAGTGTCCGGCGGTCAAAACGTAATGCTCATCTAAAATTGAACCACCGCAGGCATGGTTCAGTGGAACGAGAGGTGGTATACCCCAACGAATAGACACTTGATAAGGAAATTCACCAGGTGTGGCATCTTCACCGTCGGTGATCTTAGGTTTCAGACCAAAGGGGGTGGCCAGACATGCTATAGAAAATTTTAAAGAAAACTTCTAATAATAATATCTGAATGTGAGAACGATACTTTCGCAAAACTTGAACATTTTGTTCTAGCATTTCAATCATTTTATAGTGTCATTTTTATTTCAAAATATAATATTATTTTAGAGATAAATCCTCCGTATGAAAACACAGTTTTCTAAATATCTATTTTATAATTACTTACAAAACTTGTTTTAAATATTTTTTTATATATTGTGTTAAATATTTCTAAATTAAATATAGTTTGCATGTATTTGATAAATTTAGAAAAAAATATTTGCGGTATTTATGCCATTTGATATATATTGCGATTTATACTTTTAGAAACTATAAAATGTTTAGTGTTACTTTATTTTAGTTTTAATTTAACCTGAATATTACAAGTAATATATCGCAAAAAGTGCATACTTACCCTGAAAAACCAGAATGGCAGCTAAAACGCACTGAATCAGCATTATGCCGGTCGGTATACTAGTTGAATAAATGGCAATTGGCCGAATAACACAGCTTACAGTTTATATACTACGAAATAACGCAATATCACGCGCGATAAGACATAAATACGCATGTATTTTTGATTCATCTTGATAACACATCTTTTTGAGTGCGTAGATAGCGTGCACTGACTATAGTCTTACCTCATTAATCTGTTTCTTATATATAAAAAACAAACATTAACTTTATTATCTATCTTTTTAATCAAACAAATCACCATTAATTTATTTCATCGTATATACATATTGTGAAATAGAAATTTATTTCCGTGTTTATATTTTAGTCGCATATTAGGATCATTTTCATTTATTGTGTATGTATTATGTTCCTTATAATATAAGATATATATGCTAATTGAAATAACAAATATTAAAATAGCTCAATATGTTGTTTAAATAAATAAAATAAAGTCATATTTATTTTATTATTTGTATGAAAGAATTCAGTATCGATATAATGAAATGAATAATAAATATATTCACATTACATTATATACATTACACAGAGACACACACACACATTTTCTCTTTCTTTCTCTTCTGTCTTGTCTGTCTACTTAAACTATAAATATAATTCTGTATACATGGAAGGTACACATACTTCATTTAATTTACAAATAGAAATGTACAAAAATAAAAATATTGAAGACAACATAAATTGTACAGTTGTATTAAATTAAAATTAAATTAAAATAGTATATTAAAATAAAATAAAATTCCTATACAATATGGGGTGTTCGGCAACAAGTGGAACAAAATTTAAAAAATGATTCTATATGATAAAATAAGACAAAAATCAAGAATAACAAAATTGCGATGACTTTGTTTTTTAATTATAATGTTTGAAAACTCGCATAAAAGATACCTGAAGTACGGCAATCCGCCGATCTCTAACGTGCATAGTCAGTAGAGTCACCGTCAAAATATACTGTAAGTACAGAAGCATCTGTTGAATACCCTGTATATAAAAATTTTCAAGTATTTAATCCAACTATAAGGCAAATTTTCTAAAATTAATTTAGGAACATAAAATTGTGCATAAGAAATGCAAAAATTTATTATAACATTTCACGTATTTGATATTAACATCGAATATCGATAATGTCAATATGTTCCTGTGATCTCAATTAAGATCATGGATCTATCTCTCGCTGTCATTCCAGCAAATTTTATTTATTCATTCTGATAACGATTTGAGTGCTGATTTCTCGATACGAATGCCCTATGTACTTTGTACGATATCTATCGCAGAGATGATAGTAATTACCCATGTGCTTCATAAATTGATCCGCTTTCTATCATCCGGGAAAAACATTAATTAATTTGATAAGTAGAGCGATTTCACGTGTTACAGGTGACCAAGCGAGCGATTGCGCGAATTCCCGCCCAGATCTCGCGCGCGGTCGGAACTATCTGAGCCGCCGGCAACAGAAATCCATATGTTCCGCGATCGCGTAGTTCCACCGTGTACGCATATTTTATACCGGCGACGCCTTTGGCCCAATCATCGGATGCCCCTGAAATCAGAGAAGGCACTTTTGCGACAAACATTTCCCATTATGACATTTTAAATGTTATTTTAATATCTGATAGTAGATTAGTACATCACATCTTTCCTACGAGCATATAAATCGTATATTAAAACTAAAAAAGAAATATTATATGTTATAGGTAATAGATAAACGTATATCTACCAGAAATTGGATACATCAAGTCTGTCACCGGTCCAAGTTGATAATGAGTGCCATGAACCTTTGTAATTGCATTAATTGCTTTTTTCGCTACGTTCATCATATCGGAATAATCCGACGGTTTCGAACGTGTGTGACCCCATGGTAGTAGCCACATTTGAGAATAAGAATGCAAAGTCAAATACATTCTGGGAATGTAAATAAAATATCACGTTTATATAAAATATTTTGTGAATATAATTTATAGAGAATTTTTATAAAGAATAAAATTAAAAAAATAAAACAAAAAGTTTAGAAAAAAGAAATAAAATGTAAAGTTTGCATAATAAAATTAGATTAATTAAATATAGACAATTATGTACCGAATATGTTGCTTATTTGCCAGAATGTAATCTGCCATAGCCTTCGTTTCTGGTTCGGAGAAGGCGAACGGTCCTGAGTAAGTTTCCTGACAAGGATCTGAACTAGCTCCCTCTTCCTTTTCCTCGCCCCAGTGATATGCAAAATTTCGATTTGGATCAACTCCTTCGCATTTAGTCCAGAACCATCTAGTATAGTGCGTTACGAACTGTAATAAATTGGAAGGTGTGTACCTAGAAAAAAAGATTGCACACATACGATTTCATTTTACTATAGCATAAAAAATTTCTCATAATTTTATCGTCACTTTTTATTGAGTTATATAATAGGCTTTATAAAAATGTTTTTAATTTAGTCCACTCATTTCTTTATCCGAAATCTCATCGTACAATCTAATCTAAAGATTAATTTTTTAAAAGCATATTAACGCGAATAATATTTTTCTTACAGATACAAATGTACAAACTTGTGTAAAAAAAATATATGCGCACACATTGCTAGAATTATTAACTTTTACTATTATAAAATACATAATCGTGATAAATAACAGAATTTCTTTTTTTTCGTTACCTACTATCTTCTTGACTTTCCGCGTGATTGCTTCTAGTTTTCCGCCAGAAGCGGTCACCGATATGACTATACTCGTAACCATCGGGATTGATAACTGGCAAAATCATCCAGTCTGAATTATCCAATAATTTCGAGTAGGTCGAATTCCTTTCAACCAATTGGCTTAGTATGTAGGTCGCCACGGCACTACCGATCCATTCACGTCCATGCATGCCTACAAATATAACGACAATTTACCGAAAAGATGGTCTAACGGGACGAAATGCAAATGATGGTCAAGACATGCAAATTCGATATCGAAAACTGGTCAGTCATAAATTCATTAAAAAACAGGACGGTTATAATAAAAGTTTTTACAACTCAGGAAAAGAAATGAAGTTGAAATTCTTTTCACAATATTCATATAAGATATTATTCGATTACAATTATTTTCTAAATTCTGTTTTGAACTTATATTTTTATAGTTCTATTCGTGGAAAAAATATTTGTCTTAGATAAAAAAACTCACCGGCATCGATCCAAATCGCAGGTTTTCTTTCGCCGTCTTTTTTTAATCCTGTCGAAACCTTTGCCATTTTTATTGGTTGGCCTTCGTAACTTTGGCCGATAGTTATTAATTCAAGTATTTTGGGGTACCTAAAAGCTAGGTATTCTAAATAGCGCACGATATCTGTAAAAGTGTGAATATATTTATTGCAGGGATAAATTTGATATGCAAAAATGAATTTATTATGTATATATTAAGCTAAAGATAGATGATATTTGATTGACCAAATTGTTCTCAATTAGATTAGTTTACGACGTAAAAAATATATCTTGTAGCATAATTTTACCTCCATATCGATGATAACGTTTCCATGTCATACTATGACCTTGAGTGGTCACCAAGTCCTCGCGTTGATCTTTTGACATTTTTGGATTTTGATATGAGATTGCTTTCTATTAATCAAAAATTAAAGTTATTTTTAAAATCTATAATTATCACTAAATTTAACATATAAAATTAATTATCTCAATCAATTATGTCAACAATCACAGAAAAATTTCTCTTTTCCATTTTTTTTTCGTAGCAATCATCAATCTTTTGATGTAGCCTCATAAATGTAAATGATGATTTATTCATTACTGTGATGTTTCTTTTCTGTGTCTTCGCAAAATGAAAAATCATGGAAATTATTATAAGTAAAGTGTGTTAGTATCATGCATGAACATCTGTTGTCATTAAAATTTCCGTATATATCGCATATAATGACATACATAATTAATTTCAAAATCTTAGTTCTCGTAATTACTGATCATTTTAATGTTATCTAAATATAGTACTCTTTTCAATATAAAAATTAATCATTCTTAAAAAAATTTATATATAAATTATTAAAATTGATTTAGAAAAATATTTAAAATGTTTTATGTTTTATAGTATTAATGTAAAAAATATGAAATATGCATTTACTTTTACCTGAATATCCGACATTAATACTTTGAAGTCGATTTTCTTATCTTTCAAATAGTCCTTAACGTCAGCTACAATATCTGGCGCGACGATAATATCGGAGGTCCTGAGAAGTAAATGTCAATATAAGAAATATGTCAAGTAATTGATTATATTTTTTAATAAATCAAATTGCAAAGATGAACCTGTTGAGATTTGGAAAGGACCAAAATTTGACGTCTTCGGGCTCAGCGTCTCTCAAATTACGCAGATCCACAACGTGATTTTCCGTGTTAGGAAACACTCTAATTAATTGATAGTTTCTATAATTTATTCTACTGACATTTGATCGTAAATTCTTCTTTTCAGTACCAACGATGCTGCTTACAACTGTGCTGAGTCCATTTGCTACGACAAATAGCATGGATTCAACTAGGCCAAATAGAGAAAAACCTCTGTCATAATCATCATCTCGGGATGATTCTTTGAGTGTCTCTTGAAGATAATTTGTTGCTTCAACTCTTTTTTCTTTTCTGTCTTTGGAATCCAAAATCGATTGCGGTTTTTGATCATTATTAGCATCCTGCAAACTATATGTTGGTTATTTGTTACGTACATATAAATAATATTTTCTATGTCAATTATTAAAATATTTTATAATATTTTCTAAAGGTTATAGGAAAGCAAACAATTATGTGTTTTGACAAATATAAAATTGAAGAAAAGTTTTCTAATTTTTAGGTATAGATATATTCTTTGTTATAAATTTACGAGTATTATATTAATATTAATATTAATATTGCATATATTTGCAAAGATATTCTGATTATATAGATATATGAATAAGTCTGAAAAAATGTTAGCAATTTGTAGAAAATTTGTTTCATATATTTTTTAAATACCAAAGCGTTAGTCATGCGTTTATATGAAAATATCATATATTTGCATATGTTCGGCATGAGCTACACAAAGTCAGTAAAAAAATTACAACGTTCTTTTATGATTAAATACACGTTCCATTTTTTAAAGGAGAAGATAAATTAGAATGCGCAGACAAAACGCGTCGAGCGAACAAAACATATCAAACGGAAAAAGAATGCATCTTAATTAATATAATTAAACATTACCAAAGAAAAGCAAAATATAAGAAATTAATAAATACAGATTATATAATCGCAATAATTAAGTTAAAAGTAGAAAATGACAATTGATAATTATATTTTTGTATATAAGAATAAAATTATAATTTACGTTATTCCTCAGATTCTTTTACAGAACTTGACAAATATCATTAAAAAGCTGATTAAAAGAATTGAGAATTTCTTTTAATTTTTAGAACATATAATACACTTCTAATTAAAAAATAAAATATATTACGTTGATTCTTTTAACTTTATTACTTGTAGATTTTCTAATAATCCTTCCGCATGCAGAAACTTATTAATCTTTTGATATTGTTTTTAAATATTGACGTAACAATTTATCAAACTACTAAGCGTACAATTTCCTGATTAATTAATGACACCAACCCACTGTTTTTTTCATCAAGATCTCTTTCCTTCTGGAAAATCCTTTCTTCCGAATAATCATATTTCAGATGTGTCACTGTATAACTATCGCGATACGGATTACAGTTTACCGAATGAGGTATAAATATCCCTGAAAGTCCGAGGATCACGTACAAAACCGACTGGACACCGACGCTCATGGCGTACTTCGATCGCGTCGGGATGTATGCCTCGAACTGGCGAACCTGTAGCCGGAACCAGTCGCTCGACACTGTTTCACGTAAAACACGATGGTTTCACTATTCTGCCCCACGAGTCTGGTTTACGGGATTTCAACTCCGCGCTGAATGACGTTTATCCTTTAGTCGCGCAGCAGGTCGGAGGCTTCGGGGTTAATGGATGGGATACTAAAAGCGAGAGATCGAATAGATATGGTGATCGTAATCACCATATGTCAACTAGAACTAACGCTGAATCATAAATCTTAAAATTAATAATAATTAATAGTACATTTTATACGATGTGTTTTCCAGTGTTTTACTGGTACTAGTTTTCAGAAAATTCGAGTATTATAGATATTTATTTGATAAATAAAATATTAATTCATTCTTTAACTAATGCAATAAGATAAAATTGTTTGGCTATTCAAATGCATCTCAAATTGTTGACAACGAACGACACATAGTAGGTCAGTAAATTTGCCGTTAGCAAAACACGTTTTCTGATATAAGCGTTCAGACAACCATATAACTGTATGAAATCTACTTTTTTATATATGTATGTATGTATATATGTACATATTCATGTAATAACTTTTACACAATTACTGTAATTAAATTGAAATGGCACTTATTAAAGCGGCATTTATTTAAGAGTCTAGTATAAAAAAAGTTATATTAAATTATTATATATT
>NW_021851451.1:186474-213280 GCF_003651465.1 Formica exsecta | reverse complement strand
ATATTATTAATTATATATTTAACAGTAAATTAATGTTTGATAATGAGTATTTCTTTCAAAGTAATTACTTTCTTTCTCTCTCTTTCTCTCTCTCTCTCTCTCTCTCTCTCTTTCTTTGAATGAGTTACATATATATATATATCATAATACTTAAAATATTTCGGCAATGAATTATGAATAACATGGTATTTTTGGTCTTAGTGACGTAAACATTAACGCGCTATTATTTACATGTTACGGCCTTGTTATCATTTGCGCGGCGTACTTGAATAATACTGTAATAGTGGGAGACGCTACGTCACATATTCCTTTCCTATAATACTTATTATAGTTATTATTATTTACGCGACGACACTCGAACAGAAACATAGTGATTCGAGACGCTCCGTCGAATTCCTTTTCTAAACGCGCTCGCGACCAGTATTGTGAAATTACTTGCTATAATAAGACAATTAATAATTAATTAACATTTATATATAATATGTTACTACATACATATTTCGCGATAGGTTTCGAAGCGCATATTTTGCATAATTTATTCAATTAATCAAGTAAGAAACGTAGTGACAGGAATTCAAAATAATATAATATCGTTTTATTGCGATCTTTATGGACAATAATTATTTCTCTAATAACACGTAGAGTCAAATATATTCTCTCCGCGATGCTTTATTATGTGATTTTTCGACGATTTTAATATAATTTGGATTAAGAACGTGCAATAAAATAATCGAATTGCGCGTCCGAATAATTAACATAACGATAAACTCCGTGATCAACCGTTTAATGAATAATTGATCTATAATGTGAAATACTTATATAATTTAACATTTCGCATATATATTTGATATGTAAAATATTTTGGTAACGAATTAGAACAATGCCTAACATGGTATTTGGCCTCGACGACATAAACATTGACGCGCGTAAACATTGTTTACGTATTTGCTCGAAGTAATCGGTGAATTCCCGACTTGTCGACTCGAAGTATGATTCTCTCGTGAAGCGGGGTTCGATCGTGCCGAAATTCGAAAGTGCGGGAGTGTCGTTCAAAGTATCGCGCGTGAAAGTGCGGAAGTAATCTTTTAATTAAAGTGCGGAAGTGCCGTTTAAAGTATCGCGCGTGTGAATAAACCTGAGAGGAGGAGGAGGCCTAGGAGAGGCATCGGGCACTGGTGGAACAATCCTTTCAAAACTTATAAAATTATTTTATTAATCTGTATATTATTGTATGCATCGAATATAAAATTCAATGCGTATAATACATTTTTTTAAATATTAATTATTTTGAGCGCTGCTACAATTTGGATCTTCTATTTGCATGTTACAGAGCAACGTAGCGTCCCTGACATTCTGAGAGGAGGAGCAGGCCTAGGAGAGGCATCCTGCACCGGCGGAGCAACTCAAGGGTGAGTGTTTATTATTTGTATATTGGTTAAAAATTGCGTACGCGCATTAATTCGGTCTTATTATTGGAATGAGTTTCTTTTAAGAAACTATTTGCAGATATTGGACATCCCGCCACTGTAGGATCAGTCCTGGATTAATCCTTTTAAATACATGTACTATTCTATATATATAATAAAATACATGCTCAAATCAACATACCATTTAAAAAAATTTTTATACTTTCTTGAATATTATATTATATATGTGAATGATATATGAATGATATATTATATGAATAGAACGTAAAATGTGCGGATATTTAAAAAGTTTGAGACAAACCGAATGGGTACCCCGATATCAGAAAAAGATCGACAAATTAATTTATTTAAACGTTACCAAAAAATATCTTAGATGATGTAGAAACAAGACGTTGGTCGTTCTCCACCTTTAGGATCGTTCTTCTCTTTGTCGGATATTAACCGGCGTATCACCCGGCGGAGGGAGAGCCTTGTTAAAATCGTTGGGTCTGTTAGTCTCTATAAAACGTGGTACTAACGCGATTTTTTATAACGATATTTTAAGGTTTGTAAGACCCATTTTATCCTGTTAAAACAATCATCCGCGAGATAGAATATATATCTTATTGTTGATCGTGACATTTGTATAAAATGGCGTATCGGAAAATAAATCGGGCAGTGGATACTATATTACAGATCTCAAATGTCTTTCGAAATATCTTTATATATAAAAATGATAGTGATTACATCGCTCGCGCGTACGTGTGCGTGGGTTTCGATTATTATAGAAATTACACGTATCGCAATCGAATATTATGAATACGATGATTTATTTATTCGTCGCGTTTGCTCGCGAATTTTAAATCACAATTTATCTTATAATTTAATCGTTGATTTCCATCGAAGCTTTGTATATATTTTTGCATTTTGAATATTTCCTTTGAAAGTCTGCGCAAAATGCGCCAGTAATATAAGTACTTTTTTTTACAATTAAAAACAATTGATAACTTTATTAATGACTCTTTTGGTCGCGAGTCTTTATATTATATAAAACTTATTAAGCTTTATAATTTTATGTCAATTATTAATAATAAATATCGCATAATTAATCGTTGTCAAAAAGTCTTGTCTAGTCTAAAAATTTCTAATAAATTTTTTATTATACGTATATTTTGGATATTCTCGTGTAATGCCATGTAATAAATTATTTTATATTAAATGTTAGATTATATTTTGTATTGTATTTTGTATATTAAATTTATTGTATCATTTTGTTTATATTAGAGTTCATATTAGAATAAAAATAAAAATAAAATAGATCCTAACCCTGTGAAATAAAAAAGAGGAAAACTGTCCTCACACATTTTTCCTCCTCGATGGTATCTCCACCTTAACGAAGGCATTTGCCGGGTGAGGAGGTTTGAGTACTCTAATGAACCTGAGAGCTATGCCGGCGGTAACGTACAGCATTTTCGAGTAAAGTAGGTTTGATGATTCTACTATTGATTAATGACGTCATATACTCCATCTTGGATTATTAGGGATAGTTGAATTATTAGATTAATTGAAGAAATACTTTGAATAGGCGTTTTATGTTTAATGAGGGCAACAAATCTTGTGCTTTGAAGCAAAAATAGCGTCAAAAACGGGGCATAAACTTTATTATTTATATTATTAATGTAAAAAATAATTATATATTTATATTAATCAGATTGTCTGAAAATCTACAAGGCGACATACACTTCTTTTTGATCGAACATATATTCATGGCAAATTGGATTTAATCGCTTTCAAAGCGATCAAACCTGCTTCACTCGAAAATGCTAATAGTTACCGGTAGGGTCACCCATGCCGGACAGGTTGAAGGGGAAGAGTCAGACTAAGAGAGATACCGTAATTATATAATATATTATTTTATATAATATATTATATAATATATTATATATTTAATATATTTATTATATTAATATTTTGAAATAAAATAAAAGCAAAAGAAACAGTAATCGAGAGAATAGAGAGAAAAATGGGCTCCAAATATTTTCGTACTCCCCTCAGGAATTAGAAATATCTTGATACGTGATACGACATACGAAAAATCGAATTCTGAGAAATAGAAGTCTATTTTACTATAATACTCTTGTAATCTTCTATTTTTTATAGAGTTTTAATTATTAGCAGCATTAATTAATTCTTTCACGTTCATATGATCGTCCGGTAATAAGTATACTGTCAGGTTTAAAATATTATATGAAAAATTGTGATATCTCTTGTATATTGATTAGAGCGTAAAAATTAAGTTTTTTTTTTAATTTTGTAGCGTGCTACACAGGACTCTAATTAAAAAGTCAGAAAAGCGAAAAAAATCTACTTATCCTATATTATTTGAATGTGTCTTTATATGACATGCAAAAAATTAGTATTTCCAAAACGCGGAGATCTATTCTATTATAATTATTATATTTTCCTATACTTTTAATCGTGTTCTTTCGAATCCAGGAGTTTTAATCATTAACAGCGTTAATTAATTTTTTTTCACACACACAGGTACACATACATATTTATAAGATCACTTACATATTAACTTTAGTTACGCGTTTTTTCAAAATCGATTAAATCAAAATTATACACACATACTTAATATTCAAACTATCAAATACGTGGCTCAGTTATGATAGGCTTTTGTTGATATAAAATAATGCGTAATGTCGAGATAATCAATCAGTGTATCAATCGGGGAAAAGAGGCAACAATACTTGCGATTATTGATTTAACAAGTCTTTTTTAAGAGTGGGTATTCTGTATATATATATATATAATTACTCGAGAGTCTCCAGTATAACGTGATAATATAGAAATTTAATATGTTCGCGCATTACTTAACAATCTATTCGCCATTTAAATTTCACTTGTAGGTTCTTTTTTTTAAATCAAGAAGAACTTAAAATTTTGTTCTCCTTCTTATATATATAAAACTTGTTTATTAATCTAAAATAAATTAATTCTGTCATGACGGATCTTTTCGAACACAGGCGAAGAGAATTGGAAAGTTTTTTAAATACTAAATCATATAGATAATATTGCTTGGAATCCATCTTGCATAGTAAATGCGCGAGCATTTCATTATCTTTCGTGTGATAGTGTTATGTGTATGTAGTATGCGTAACGATGCGTAAGTGTATGTGCACAGTGCGTAAATAGTTTTTGAAACCGAAGGCGCATTCAATGTCTCGCGAGATACGCTCGTTTCGAATGCTCGATACCCTTCGTAGATCGCGCGAAGGGCACGGTTGATTCTCTTCAACTATGACTACGAGCTATCGATAAATTCGCGTGTTGATGGCTAATCGATCGTATTTTAGGCGGGAGAAGGTGGCGAAATCACGAACTCAGCAATTTCGCAAAAAAGAAAAAAGAATTTTTTTTTTAAATATTGAGAGAGGTATATATGGATAAATATATTTTGCAAAAATATAATTTAAAATTTGCACACAGTAGTTTGATAATTACTAAATAATAAGTAATATAAGCTAAATATTGTAATTATAATATTTCTTATATATTTTAAAAAACATTACAGAGAATGGTCAAGATTTTAATAATTTATAAAAATTGAACATATACCCATAAATATCAACACTGTCATTTGACCACCTTACTCTCTTTAGACCACCTATTATATAGGACTCTACTATTCGCTACGTTAAATCGCAACAATAACGATAATCATAACAATAACTTTCTTATCTTGACTGCATATTGACGCGAGGATGGAATCGATTCACGCATAGCCTCTCGTTCTTCTCGTTTTCTTTTGAAGAGAGGGATCCTCGACTTTTCCCCGGCGTTTTATCGATATTTGTATCGTCCTTGTTGTTTGTAACAGGGATGCTCTACTCATTTAACGTTACGAAATGCACGAAGATTTATTAGTCAGTTAAGGATAATAATTAATTCGTGCAGTGCCATTTCCGGTGGATTCTTTTAAAAGATTTGCGTGTATCCTTTGCGTGTCAGTCGCATAATGATTTTATCAATCGATTACATCGATTATTCATTCTCGACCTTATGGTCGTTTTACTCTCAATTCGATTTTGCATTTTTATTTTCGCTAGAGATATGTAGTCGATGCGAAACCTTCAAGGTGGAATCGTTAATAAACTCGCAGTAATGTTTGTGCCTTTGTTGACCTTGGCGATTGTGGCGAGCGAGTAGCGATTCTTAGACGATATTGGCCTTGACGATGGAGCTTCCCATCATGACCTTATTCACGAAATTTACAATAGCCGTGGCCGGTTGCTCTGGTTCCAGTTCGGCAAATACATGGCACTGATTGTCCGATTTGTGAGCAGGCTTTCTCGCCACAAAGCCGAAGCAGCGACTAGAGAAAAATGATAAGCAAATAAATTAAATTAAAGGCAGAAATTGAATTGCAACAAATTCTTTACCAAATATTTAAAAAAGAAATCTACCACGATTAGAATTAAAAATTCTAAAATATTATATATTTAAAAATATCAAAAATTTGTTATTTTGCATCGTTTTTTAAAAAAATTGATATCCAAAAACATACTGGGCGCTAAGTGATCTTCCCGTATCTTCGCTGGCAAACTCCCACGTGCGTTCCTCGGTGTCTAGTCCGCAATAACTTATGTTATTTGTTGGATAATGTCTACGGAAAAATATCTTTCTCGCATTGTCAGTCAAAGTAATGCCTTGCGTGGAAACTTTAAAATGAACAATCGTGGCAATCGGTAGCGGCTTCTGCTCAAACAGGTTGGTGATAGCTTTTTTAATGGCCTGCGGTCCAGTCAAAGATTCCGTATCAATTGTAAAGAGGTACAGAACATTACAAGCTGCAACAATAATATTTAAAATATTTATAAAACTTTTTTCTTTTCTTTTTAATCTTAATAAATCGAAAAGGATTTGTAAATGAAAGATTGTTCTAAGCTCAAAATCAATCTCTAGTAATTAAATAAAATTTAAAGTTCCTCTATTTTGTCTTTAATTTAATCTGCTTTAAATGCACGAGATCAAATAAATTAAAGATTTTAAGTCTTTACCCGACTGTAAGAAAATTTACGTTGTTTCCTTTTTATCGCGTCTATTTTAACGTAGAAATATTATTAGTGAATTAATTACCTGCTCCTTGAGCAAGAAGCTGCTGAGTACTATTAGTACCAGGTGAATCTAAAGCTCTAGCGGCTGCTTCCGGTTCAGGTAGCAACAGTTGACAAGGTAGCGCCATGGCCATTAGACTATGCTGGTAAACCAATGCTGAGAGCGAGCTAAAGACCGGTTCGTTTGCGCATCCCTTTAGTCTAACGCCACGTGATGTTGGCTCGATCAGGAAATGTCTGACGAGCTCGCTCGAAGGATCTCGCGGGCTGCTGGGAGCTCCAGGGGGTGGCGTTGCCACTTTTAATGCTAGCCCGAAGGCACCTGGGAATGAGTTGCTGTCTCGTACCACAAATGTGCCGGGTGTCGCGTCTTTCAGCATCGAAATTGCTAAAAAATTTTGTCATGTTTATCTCTCGCAACAATCGCAATTTTTTTAGACAACTGCATAAGAAATTAGATAGAGGAGTTTATAAATAAAATTTGAATTTTTCATTGCTATTGTTATATTTGATCTAGATCTTAAATATGCCTAGAATAATTATTCTTCATTTATAATAAAAAAAAAAAGAATTGTTTGATTATAAAAGACAAAAAGAGAGGTTTGAAAACTACCTTGCTCCCGCGATATATTGGGTTTGTACCAGATTCTGCTGGTATCGCGTACAAATTTCACATTAGCATCGGCCACCTCCTGGGGTTCGGTGTTCGAATGAATGCTGGAGCGTCTTGAACCATAATATTGAACCTGCGGTGAAGATTGACCACCACTATTGATCGAAGTATATGACGTAGCACTCTGCAAAGTCCAAAAATAATTCTATTCAAATATTTTTAATATAATTTTCTCACGCGATATATCATAAAATATCTAACGTAATTAATAAATATTTCTAGTATTTTCTTTCAATCATCATATCACAATAATTAAATTATTTTTGAACAAAATTAGTAGTAAAAGAAAATCATATCGTTGTCTAATTAAAAAGTTTAAATAAGATTTCAGTATATATAATTGCTATTTTCTCTCTCTCTCTTTCTTTTCTTCTATCATCTTAATACAATTGAAACAACGATACCACATAGTTTTATATAACATAATATAGGAATGCTTACTTTGGGGCTTTGGGCGAATTCTACATGGGTCGGTGTTCCAGGACTGCGCGAAACAGCCTGCGGCTGCGACATCGCCGATTCGCTTAGCGGAGAAACAGGTCGGTCCTTGCTGTAAAATAAGCAATTGAGCGTAACATTAAAAAATATTCCGCAAAAATGTATCGACATTTCCGTGCAGGCAGACGTGTATTGGCTGACTCGTGCATAGTGCTATACATCGTGAGGAAAACATTGGAAATAGATGGTACACACTATCGTGGAAAAGAGTCCGGAAAACGCGAAAGGAGTGTCTAATGTTAAATGAAACGAACGCTTCTAGCGAAAAAGCAAGAAGAATGATTGACAGAAAAGATATTTTTCTCTGAATTTTTCGTGAGGATAGTGGAAAAGTTGTCTTGGTTCTTTAACAATATAATTTATTTCTTCGATACATGTACTTATTCTATGAGAGATTTCTATGACACACGATGTAAGGAAACGCGAGTTCTTGTTAGTTCAAAAGTGCAACACACACATATGGCTAGCATACGTGAACACGATTTATATTCACGATATAATCGAGTTAAATTTTTTTATTACAACTGCATAAAATACATAAAATAAGATAATTAAAACAATTTATTGCGATAAATTATAATGTGTTACGATCCTTTTATAATCTACAATAAATCTTTGAAATTTGTAGTAAATATTAATAAACACCAAAAATGCAGATAGAAAAACGATAAAATTAATGTTATTAGGATTATGAGAGAAACGCAGAAAAAAAGAAAAATTTCATTTAGAAAAGATGTTTTCCATACATCGATCTATTATCGCGTAAATAAAAATGATTTATTATTCACGATATGATGCAATCGCATTCCGAGGATATCAACACACGCGCGGTTAGTAACATGACACAAAACATTCATGGTGCATAATTGGGCGCGACGCTTTCCGTCGCTGTGATTAACTCTAACGTCGTTAATTGCATGTTCAATTACAGAGATCGCTTGTTCGCGCGATTCTTCGTGATGTATATTACCTATAGTCGAACGACGCCGATTGATTAGTGAGCGGCCATCGTTTGTTATGCATTTGTTTAAGCGGCCCGCTTGCCGGAAAACTCAAGCGTCTAGAATCACGAATATTATTCTGCATCATCATTACCGTTGCTTTGCAATCCTCTATCGTGTTCAAAGAAATTTTTTGTTGTTGTGTTATAGTACGTCATATATATGGGTTATTAGAGAAATATTTTTGTAAAATACTAAGTGGCACGGGTGTGCAGTATTCCAATTGATAAACCCGTCAAAATTCAGGAGTTAAAAATATTCTAAATTCCAATATCTCTCGTTAAAATTTCTGTCATAAAACAGAAAATGTTTTTATTTTATCTAATTAAAATTTTTTGTTACCTAATTAAAATTTAGTTACTTAAATAAAATTAAAATTGTTAAAACTCTCTCCTAGATAGTAGTATCGCAATATAAATATGTTTTAATTTTATTTATAGCTAATAGCTATAAAATTTGTCGGCATCGCAAGAAAATCCTAAAAATTTTTAATTCCCAATTTTGTGTAATTATTTATTGAAAATATAAATAAATATCAAATAGGAAGTAGAACCTACCGCTGTGTTGTCGGACTCTTGGGTGGAAGCCCCGTCTCCTTCAAGGCTTCTCTTCGTTCTTCGATATATATCGTTCGTTCGGCGCCGTAGCTTTCGACGTTATTGTTATTATTACCGCCAGCCTCGTTGCTAACATTATTGTTATTATTGCTAACATTGTAACTGTTGTTGGACGTCATGTAAGTGCGATCACTGGCGAATGTCACTGTTGGTGATGCGTTATTGACGTATGGCGTTCGCGGATGGACCGGAAATGCCGGCGTCTGCGGTCGCGAGGCGCCGCTGATGACCGCGCTTCCAGGACTGACGCTTCTCTCGGTCCACGATGACGTCGAGTCATTGTGTGGCTGCGTGGATTTCAAGGCGATTATTGTAATTACACGCGGGGCGTAATAACGTGATGAGATATCGATTAGTCGCGAACAAAATACACATCGCCGTTTCCTACGTCAATCTATGCGCTACCAGCCAAGCGAGGCGTGCTGGATAAGCTTGAAATACCGGATTGATGTTGAATTTTTGATAGCGACTAATCACTAGCAAAATGCATAAAAAAATTAAGACAAATGCTTGTTACATGAAACAAGCATTACGTAAAACATACGATTCCTGGGCAAGGACGCGCGGGATTTGCATGTAAGGGTGAGACAAACCTGAATGCAATTCTGCCATGCTTTTGGCGACTGATTAGGGGAGCAATTAGTGACATTGCTAGGTACATTGGTAGGCATTGTAGTAGCGGTTGAGATTATGTGGCTGTCAGCAGGATGTTCGTTTTCGATTTTAGGCGTGCTCGGAGTCGTGCGAATCGGTGAGATTTCGGCTAGTGATTGAATGAGGCTCACGAGAGGATCAGGTTGATCGACCATCGTCAGTAATCCGCCGTCCACCTGGTCGCCGCTGCTGGCCGAACTGTAACTCCCGACACTCTGATAAGCAACGCGATTCCGCGATTCAGGACGCGCGCTTCGACTTGATGTCGCGTATTCCTGAGTCGCGATCGTTTGCTTTCGCTCGATATGATCGTGGCTATTGTTGATGCCGGATTGCAGCTGGTGGTGACGATGCTCGCGCAACAAGGCATCCGCTCTTGCGAAACTATCGCTGCGCGATTCCGGTCGCGGCGGCGGCGGAGGTTGTTGCTGATGCTGTTGCGATCTCTCCGCGTTGTTGGAGCTCGATTGCTGGCTCGCTAACCCTAAGGGTGGCGCGGTCGCTAAGGCTGAGCGAGGGGATGTCGGAGGGCTCTGGAATGCAAGCCAAGCGCTATGCTACATGCCGGCGAACTAAGAGCATTTAATCTTTTCGGTGCTATGCTCCGAGTACCCACGATTACCCACGCTAGTGAAGTTTTAAGCTCGAATCGTTGTTAATTAATTGCGCGGGCTAATTAATGGGCGCGCGAGTTAACGCGATGGAGTCGTAACGCAGCTGCCGTGTCAGCTAGAAATTGTTCGCGTAGCGCGAGAACGATGAAGAGAATGACCTCTTTTTGATAATACTACGCAGCTCTGTGCGTTTCGCAAACTTTAATTAAGACTTCAAAAATTGTACATGTATATGATGTATAATGTTACTATTTTTTAAATGTGAGAAATACCATATATTAATCACCGAAGCAGAACTTCTTAATAACCGATAAGTAACATTAACATAATTAATATTGCGTTAAATATTTGTTATTGAATAGTAGTGAAACTTATAATAAAATTATATATTAATTAAATATTCAAATTACAAATGTAAAACGAATATTTAGAGAATTTATTATGCAATTCTTTTTCGATAAGTGCATATCGGAAGTATAGCATAAAAAAAATTTAAAGGAAATTTCTATCTCGGATAGGTAATCGTCTTATGGTCTACGTTTTAGAAAGATCGTTTCTTGCTATTTAGGGGAGGCTAACCATATGGTATTGTTATAAGATATAGCGTTGTTTGTGGGAGTTTCCTTGTTATCTATGGAGTCTAAATTGTAGCTTTTGTGCTGCCGCTCTCTTATTGCCATAAAGCGGAATCGATCGTACCACCGTTTTGAAAACTCCATGCGAAATAACTGTTCATTTCGTTCAATATTATTCTCGGTTACTGCACAATTTCACTTTCAGTTCTGTAATAATATTCTATAATAATTGCAAATTTTTTTAATATCAAGAAATATAAAATATAAATGCAAATTGAACACAAATTATTGATAAAATCAAACCTATTATCTAATATATATTATTTATTATTCAAACTTTTCAAAAGTTTTATTTTTGTAGTTGTAAATGTTTTTATATCGCTTGTATGTTTTTCATAGAGAGAACGTAATTAAGCATTATAAAATACTAAATCATAATTACAATTGTAATGTACAAGACGCTATTAATCAAAACGATGGCACGTACGATTCCAGCGATCTAACGAGCAGAGAGTGCGTCGAATATATACCCAAAATTTGCATACGTGTACTCACCTGACTGTCGCTGTACTTGCGATATTCATAGGCGCGCTTTACGGAGACGAACGGTCGTTCGTTCATACTCTCCGCTCGCGGTCTGCCGAGAACACCGTTTCCGGCATTACCGTTATATTTCCGGCTGCTCGATCTCTGCGGAAGTAGAGGACTAGCTGGTGCGGAGGTGTACGGAACAGCTTTCGAGGACGGCTAATCGATAAATGTGCGAATGTCAATTAAATTAGTCCTAGAATGCGCGATTTGTCTGTTATGTGTTAGTAATTGTTAAATCGCTTTTTGTTGTATTAATAAGTTGCAAAAAAGTCATAAAAATCTATATATTTTTTTGTAGCCAAATTTTTGAAAATTACATAAGTACGTTATTTATTAAGTACGTATTTCAATTTTCATGCTACATTATTCTTTGCATTCTAGAACTAATAATGATCTTATTAAAAAAATTCTCTCTATATATATGAATATATATAGAATATATATTACATATTTAATATAATTCCATAAGCTTCTTGTGCTATTAGTTTTTTTGCTATAACAAATTTCATGTGAAAAAAAGGGTCACGATTAATTGATCATCAGATTAATGATTTGCTTCAATTGATATTTCAAACCTCATATCCTGAGAATTTCTTACCTGTCCAGAAGTGGAACTCGCTATCCACGTATCATCATCGTCGTCGAGAACCGCCGAGTCGCTCGCGTAACCATCGTGTCTCAATATTCCCCTTTGCAAGCTCCTAAGTTCGCCGATGACACGATTTCCGGTCTCTTGTCGCCAAAGTCGGCCAGGATTCCTTTCATCTCTCCTAGCGGCTAGTTTCAACTGTTGTTGCCTTAGCCACGATAATCTAAACGATGAAAGGGATGGAACTATTTAATCGCGAGCTTTTTGATGTCTTTCTATCAAGCATGCCGTGCACAAAGGCAAAAAAAGAAACATGAAAATAATAGCACGTCCCAAGTAGCGCCGGAGATCTCGTGGCGACGTTTCTCGCTTTCGTGCCTCGCAATAGGGTCCTATCGCGTTACACGGTGTGTACATGAAAATACGAGATGTTGCGGGCACTTTGTAGGGAACACGAGACCGCGACTCCGATAACAAAAGCTCATTAGAACGCGTCGGCTCTTCGCAAATAGACTCGCGGAATTTTGCTACGCCAGATTCTGGACCTCCTACCGCGATAGACGCCGATAATTACACTCTGATCGATGAGGTCGCTTCGGGCCACTGGCCCGTGAGGCTCCGGAGAGCGCGTTACATCCAGCCGTTCTCCGAGATAATAAACGACGGCCTCGGTAGCCAATCAGCGTAAGTCACGGAGGATTTCTTTTTTTTTTTTAATAAAATTTATATCCCGCCCAAACGCGCACAACTCTCGGGAGGGTTGTAAACTGCGCTTCGCAAGTGAAATTGTCGCTTGAGAAAAGCGTTAGTTTAAAAACGCGTCGCTTTAGATCGTCGAGTTTGCCGTTGGCTATATTATAAAATTCTATATTATTTTTACATGAAAGATATTTACTGCAGCACAAAATATATGTACGCAACGTGAATGTGTGATACATAACAACATTATATATTCATATCTAATATAGAAAAAAAATTTTAATGTTTTATAAAAAGAGAAGAGAAAAAAGAGAAAGAAATAGATAGATAGGTAGATAGATAAGAAAAAAGAAAGAGTTTTTAAGTCGATAAATAATAAATTAACTTTTCTAAAAAAAAAAAAAAAAAAAATTCGCGATAAATTGTATGTATGTTTAAAGATGCAAGGATGCGTTAAATTTAAAAGCATCAAATACGAAAGAGATTGGAACCTCGAGCTTATATCAACCTTGACCGATTCGTTGAATCTCTTGCGATTATCCATGTTTATTTTAAATGTATCGATTGAAATATTGATTTGTGTTTCTTGGAAAGTCCAAACACGATACGTCGTATTATTAAAACAAAGAGATATGGAATTCTGCCTCTTTTCTATTATTCATGAATAGCAAACACTCCATTCTATCTTTGTTGATTTACTTCGATCGTTCAATTGCGGCAAAAATTTACTGTATCTTGCTCAAAAATTATTTCATATTTTTTCTGTTAGATATACATGTGTATAATTTACCATCTTTAGATTTTAAAAGATGAGAAACTATCGAAGTCTTATCTTTTTTATTATTATCGCTATTTCATATGCATAATTTAAGTTCTAAATTCTAAATTATTGATAACAAAGTGGTTATTTATAGTGTATATATCCCAATGCTAGTATCAGCAGAAATTATAATAGAAACACATGGCTCGCACGCAAACTAAACGTGGCACAAAATGCAATTACGTATATATGCAAATCCAAATCTCATCTGCGTAACAACGCAATGTGCAATATTTCAATTCACCTCCCATGGATTTTAAATTAAAATAATGTTCGTTTATGTAAAAATAAATTAAAAATAAAGATCATGGATTTGTATGAAACGTATTTGTTGGCTATTCAATAATAAATTACATTAGAGCTTATTCTGTAATTCTATGTTTATATAATATATGTAATTGTTAATAACTTTTATTTCATAACTTTATTTCTGTTACGTCAGTTTCATATTTCTGTTTGCTGTCATTACGTGACATATAAAAGCAGATATATCTCGTATAAGTTTAATAATTCATAATTTTTATATATATTTTTATATATTAATTATTAAATTTATGAGAGATGTATCTTCCTTTATATGTTACGCAATGACAGCAAATCAATGTATAAAATTGATATAATAAATTAAACTTTCTACATTGTCCTACCAATTGTCATCATTTACAACTTTTGCGCAGCATCATCTTGTTTATCTGACACAATAATTTGCGAAGCTGCATTTTAAAAGTATATGAATATGTAAAAGTATGGTAAAAAACATTGAATGGAAAGATCTTCCGTGCAATAGAAAAGTTTAGCCCATTGTATAAGAAAGTCTCGTCCATCGAGGAAAAACGACGCAACCTCGAGCTTGCGTAGAAATTATATGAGGCTCTACGAGCGACTTTCGTGCTTTTACCTCGCTTTCCAACAACTTCCGTTTCCGAATGTCGTTCCTCTAGTGTCTTCGCAGTTTTGAGGAAAGAAAAATTACCGAAAAATAAAAAAGATACCACAATATAACGTACTTTATGGGAAGAAACAGATAGCAAAGTTGCAGAAAAAACAAAAATTTTGTGATAACAATTAAAATAAGGTTGTATTACTAATATAACAGTGTGTGAATTGAAATAGATAATTATTTCTTTCAATGATTTAATTTTGAGATTTTATAATAGATATTGAAAAATAATGTACCAATTATATATATATTATTTTATATATCGATTATAACATATTTTGAGACAAAGAATTATTTTATTCTGAACAGGAAACATTTGATATTTTTCATTAATGAATATACATAGATCATTTTAACATATATAGAGTAAATGAAGATAAATAAGATGGAGACAGAGTGAGTTATATTTATAATTCTACAAAGTCGATTTAACGTGTCTCTTTTGGCCGTTCTATATTTATAATTATGTCAGAGAGCGACCAGCGTCTCGTAAAAGAGGAAGAAAAAGAGAAAGAAAGATAGGTGATTCCTTCATCTCTTAAGCTCCATCGTATTTTTCCTCGACGATATAATCGTCGCAATATTGCAATCCTAAAAATCTCTAAAATGTGTTCATTAAGTAACACGACATTACAACATCCCGTTTTATTTTAGTGAGAGAGGTAACGAATAAAATAAAGATCTCCGATGTTCTCACGGCTAGAATGTCACGTTTGCCCGCGAGAAAGTGGACCTGCCGAACGTCCGTCGATCTCCTCGACCATAAACGTCGTCTGTTTCCTGTCTGAGTCGAGAAGTATCTCTTCGTAAATAACCGCATAAAATCTCGCGGTTATTCGCGCCTAGCGCAAAATCGTTCCGCTGGTGGAGGGAAATCGTGAGTTTATTTTCACGGCGTTTCATGTATGAATACGATGCCACAAATTGTACAGCGTGGATATTTGGTTCGTCGTACCTAACGAGCTACCATCTATCCTCCGTAATTCCACGTTTTATAAAGCTCTCTTTGGGTGACTGGTTAAAAAAATGAGCAGAGGTTGAGAATTTTAAAGTGGAAATTTTCGCAAACTGAATAATATTCAGCATAAAAATAAAATTTATAATAATATTTTATTAAAAATACAGATTTATAGGATAGTAAGAAATTTATAGAAGTAGTAATTATATATAAATATCTCTTTAGAAAAATGCTATTTTCGATAAGAGGTCCTTAACTCTATAAATTAAAAAATAAAAACGTTTTTCTGCATATGTGTAAAAATTGCAAAATTGTTCGTGTCTTGAAAGAAAGAATTGTTCAATGCAATGACACCAATTTTCTCAATTCGGCGTGTTTTTATAATACCGCAATGAAAGAGTGACGGCGTGAATCGATATATCACTTTATAGTCACGTCGAACCAAACAGAGTTAACAGACTCGTTTAATGCGATCATGCGAGAAAAATTACCGAAAAATAAAAAAGATACCACAATATAACGTACTTTATGGGAAGAAACAGATAGCAAAGTTGCAGAAAAAACAAAAATTTTGTGATAACAATTAAAATAAGGTTGTATTACTAATATAACAGTGTGTGAATTGAAATAGATAATTATTTCTTTCAATGATTTAATTTTGAGATTTTATAATAGATATTGAAAAATAATGTACCAATTATATATATATTATTTTATATATCGATTATAACATATTTTGAGACAAAGAATTATTTTATTCTGAACAGGAAACATTTGATATTTTTCATTAATGAATATACATAGATCATTTTAACATATATAGAGTAAATGAAGATAAATAAGATGGAGACAGAGTGAGTTATATTTATAATTCTACAAAGTCGATTTAACGTGTCTCTTTTGGCCGTTCTATATTTATAATTATGTCAGAGAGCGACCAGCGTCTCGTAAAAGAGGAAGAAAAAGAGAAAGAAAGATAGGTGATTCCTTCATCTCTTAAGCTCCATCGTATTTTTCCTCGACGATATAATCGTCGCAATATTGCAATCCTAAAAATCTCTAAAATGTGTTCATTAAGTAACACGACATTACAACATCCCGTTTTATTTTAGTGAGAGAGGTAACGAATAAAATAAAGATCTCCGATGTTCTCACGGCTAGAATGTCACGTTTGCCCGCGAGAAAGTGGACCTGCCGAACGTCCGTCGATCTCCTCGACCATAAACGTCGTCTGTTTCCTGTCTGAGTCGAGAAGTATCTCTTCGTAAATAACCGCATAAAATCTCGCGGTTATTCGCGCCTAGCGCAAAATCGTTCCGCTGGTGGAGGGAAATCGTGAGTTTATTTTCACGGCGTTTCATGTATGAATACGATGCCACAAATTGTACAGCGTGGATATTTGGTTCGTCGTACCTAACGAGCTACCATCTATCCTCCGTAATTCCACGTTTTATAAAGCTCTCTTTGGGTGACTGGTTAAAAAAATGAGCAGAGGTTGAGAATTTTAAAGTGGAAATTTTCGCAAACTGAATAATATTCAGCATAAAAATAAAATTTATAATAATATTTTATTAAAAATACAGATTTATAGGATAGTAAGAAATTTATAGAAGTAGTAATTATATATAAATATCTCTTTAGAAAAATGCTATTTTCGATAAGAGGTCCTTAACTCTATAAATTAAAAAATAAAAACGTTTTTCTGCATATGTGTAAAAATTGCAAAATTGTTCGTGTCTTGAAAGAAAGAATTGTTCAATGCAATGACACCAATTTTCTCAATTCGGCGTGTTTTTATAATACCGCAATGAAAGAGTGACGGCGTGAATCGATATATCACTTTATAGTCACGTCGAACCAAACAGAGTTAACAGACTCGTTTAATGCGATCATGCGTGCTTTCTCCTCCATTCGGGCGCGGCATCTCATTCGTAAAATGCAGGGCGGGACTGGACCGCGAAAGTCTCGGCAAAAAATTGATGACTTTGAGGTGAATGGCGTTATATAGTAACTGCACATTTATAGGATGCATTCAAGTTTACGAAATGCAATAACAAACGCGATCCTTTTTCGAAACATCGCTATGCATGCCCGTTTAACGTTAAATCTACTTAATATCATCATATATGTAAAAAAAATTAATGCAGGCTTAACAAAACATTTTTCTCATTGTAAAAGTAACAATTTTTAAGTAACAATTTTTAAAATAACATCAACTAATTTGTGCATGTATAAATTAATTTTTGTATAACTTTCAAATATGTGATTTGTTTTTACTTATTAAAATACGCGCGCGCGAGTTTAGAGTACAAATTTTTTATTTATAAAACTTTCAATTTACTGCAAGAATTGTAACAGATCTAAATAATAAGAAAAGTTAATAAGCAATAAATTCATATCACACAAGTTCTGTTTAATCGCGCTCAGTTCCTGCAATCAATTAACGTTAAATTAGCACTTTGCACAGTCTCATTGACTGCACTTAGCAACTCGCGTCTTGAGATCTCACGTCATTCGTGAGATGCTATCGACCATCAAAGATGTAAGATTTCCTCCTTTATTCACGTTACTAACGAGAATGACTCACGGCGACCGCATTTACCATTTGCGGCAAAAGTACCGTGTCTTATTGTTAGTCGCGTCGACAATTTATGAATTGTCCATGATCAACGAATTTTTTTGCTACCTCTCTCTTTCCTTTTCTCCCCCTCCCCCCTTCTGTCTTTCTCTCAAGCGCTTCTTTTGCGGTGCCACATTTGGACAATACATTGCGACACTATACTGGCCGACGATCGTCTGGAAGCCTTGCCAGAAGTACGGCCCACTCATCGCGATTTCCCCTGCCGACGTTCACGGAAACCTAGTCTAATCTCTTTCTCTTTTGCAACATCGCGATTTATTTGCCGGGAGGAAACCGTTTTCGGTCGTTGACAGGACAGAATGAGTAGGTATCGTGTGTCGCAAGATACAAAGAGCGTAAATTTCTCTTAGAAACGCTGAGAGAAAGGGAGAAAGATAAAAGCGAATAGTTAATGATGTTTCGCAGAGAGGATAGAGTTGCATAAACGCGACATAATTTTAACATAATTAATGAAGCGAGAATATTCTCGTGCTTTCGTTATTATTTTTAGAATGCTTGATAAAATCTTAAATATAGGAAAAAATAATTTTTGCATATACCGCAAATAGATTTATAAATACAGTACATACTTTTTAAGACAAAAGATCACTTACCCATCGATGTGATCGGTTCCACTTTTCACGGGTCCATTCGCGAATTCCGGCGGCGGATCCGGAGTATTAGGACTTAGAGGGCTGACGGGTCTCCTGGAATTCTCGCCAAGAATGTCCTCGAAATCCACGACGGGCGCCACGCCGCGCACAGACGCTTTCCTCACTAACGAAGGCGATGACAGTTTCTGATGCTTGATCATGTCGGTGGTGGCACCGTACGAGAATGGCTGACTGGTCTGTCTAGCGTGATACGGGATATCCTCGTCGATGAAGTCGATATTGCCAGGCGGCGAGAAAGAATCCGCGTGCTTCCTATAAGAGTCGTTGGATGACTCGGTTATCTTGCGGTCCGGAGATACGCGATACTCAAAATCGTCCTTCCGATGCTCGATACTGTTCTTCAAAGTGCTATAGCTGCTACTGGAATTGTAGGGCGGACTGGATTCCTTGCCGTAGCTTCTGTAGGAGTCCTTTAAAGTGGAATAAGTAGACGTTGGATGGCTGCTACCGTGACTGCTATAGCTGCGCGTTTCTTGAATGTACATTTTCTCGCTTCGATCACGGTTGTAGTCATCTGTCGGTGGATCTGGCATAGACTGCGAGGAAATTTCATAATCTGAATGGCGTATTTTTTTCAATCTTTATTTTTCTCAACTTTTCTACATACCAATGAGTATGCAATAATAATTATCAACATTATGCATACATAATTATCATAATTGATTAAATTATACCTCGACGGTGAGCATCATATCATGAAGAAGCTTGTCGAGATCTCCGTGAGCTTGATTATCCGGCTCGGGTTCTGGTGGACTGGGTTTTTGCGGTGGTGCACTACTTATGCCACTGTCCATGGAAACCGTCAATGGTGAGCCGCGGGCGCCTCCTGCACCACCCTGATGTACCACAGCGTACAACGATCCATCTATGGGACCACACGTGTAACCCAAGCCACGAGGTGAAGTCTGAACCGAAGAACTCGAGGGGGGCGGCGGTGACAGCGGGGTCTCACGACCTTCTAGAAAAAAAAAAGATACGTGTTTAAATACAGTAAAATAATGACAACTTAAGCAACACAATTAAAAAGTTAAAATTAAACTAATTAAACAATTAAAAAAGAAATATATATTTTGGCACAAGTTTTAATGAATATATTTTATACATTTTGCATATAATTTTATTGCCATTATCAGTTCCAATTTTTTGAAAAGTACATTAATAGACAGAGTATATATGGGGCATAACTTTAAAATCATTTTTTCAAACTAGTTTTCTTCAAATTGTTTGTGACCAATTAATGTTAAGTACACAAATGAAAATTATATAAATGAAATATTTTATTAGATTTGAATGGCAATGCAACAGCTCTCGCGAAAAGAACAAGTTAGGTCGCAAATAAATTCTCTCAGATTCTTCTTGTGTAGGAATATCTGCGGGCGCCCGCGTAAACTATAATTCCGCGAGCCCCGGGAAATCGAGGAGCTTATTAAAGGAACAACCGTCGGCTATAAATTGTTGACGCGCTGTTCTAGAATACGAATCGCAACGAGTTAAGAATCGTCCATTTCATATATATTTTTCTTTTAACCCACGCATCATACCATTTAGAGCCAATTACTCAGTTTCTAAGATATTAGAAGTATCCATAATTAGTGTTTATAACTTATAATTAGTCATTTATATTATACGAAAATGATGGTACAATAATATAATTCGATCTAACTTTGAAAAATTTTAAATCTCATTTACGAACATTTTTTAAAATTTATATCTTAATGAAAAATGCATCAACATTTATATGTCAAAACAAGACATCATTTTTGCATTAATATAAATGCTTTTGTACTATATCTTTTTTGTAAAATCTGTGTTGGGAGCGAACGGTTCTATAATAAGTTTTTTAACAAAGTCGATTTCGTAATTTAAACGACTATAGGTCGACGCAACGTTTATTCGAAGCATTGTTCCGGAAATTCATTGTACTGTCGCAGTTGCTAAGTTTGCAACAAGGATTTGTGGGACTCCACGTTCAGCCGTAATTACTTGATCCCCTCCAGCATCTTGGCCACTTTCTTTAGGGCGTAATTTCAAAGGAGTCTTTTTTCCCGGTGACCGCGTGACATGGGGGCTAAACTACCGCAAGGATTACGTCATCTAAGGCGCGCAAATTACTCAACCATGACATAACACGGATTAATCGTAAATTGATGCAACACTTCTGAGCAAAAGAAAAAGGATATATGAATGAATGATATTTCGTGTCTCGGTGATAGCTAAAAATTACACAAACCAGCTTTTCAATTATATCTTGAAAAATTTTAAAATCTTATAGCATCAAAAGAAAATTTAAATAGTTATAAAAAATAAATTGGATATATGTTAATAATAATTGTCTCAGTCGTTACAAAACGTAAAATCAGAAGTTATTTTATAAAAAGCTTTTTAACGTTAGTTTAATGATTAAAAATGATAATAGATGAAGTCTAAAAGTATTCTGTATATATACTAATAGTTAATAGTTTTGCAACATGTTGATAAAATCCCACTAGGTAGCCATTAATGATGTGAAAGCTTCTGGGAGCTGAATCTATTCCGAATAAAAAGAAAAGTAACAAGAAAGCGAGCGAGCGATAGTAAGAAGTTTATTTAACTCACTGGCGAACTTGGGTAACAATGTTGAGAATAAAAAGACGCGAACCCAGCTGTAGATATAAATTAACAAAATCGAGAACACGCCGGAACCAGGGTTCAACTTTCTGCGAACGATAAAACTTCATCCGAATTTACCCGCGCAGTACGATGGAGAAATGAAAGTTTAGATGTGCGGTTATAAAGTTTTCCAGGTGTTAAGTATCCAATTACTTCCAAATATCGACAATTCACATTTATGTGCGAGAGATAATGATGATAACAAGACGACAAACTAAAGTGCATCTCATGCAGTAATGATTACCTTCGCGCTTATAAATCTCGCATGTATAATTCATGTATGTAATAAAGCGAAAACCTGTCTTCGAAAAGTACACGCAAATATTCGTTTTAAACAAGTGAAAGATTAATAATACGACGAAAACATCAGTTCATTGTGCAAACGAGAATAGCATGTTTCCACAAAAGATCTGTACATTCGATGCGGTTTAATCAACAGTTAATGTTTCTTATGGCACTATTCGGTGTACTTTTTTTCGCGTCTAAATTTGCATACCCCATTATTTCATTGACAATCGTTACATTATGTCGAGAAGAGCAAAGAGAAGGAAAATATGAAGAAAATATCGTGAGGACGGTCGTAGATTTGGGGCGAAGGATGGTCCTTGGTGCGAAGGGTCCGTAACGGATCCCTCCTTCGAAATGCGTATCCGGTAGCTCCGCGTGCGTACACGGTAAAATTTCGCGGCGATTTATTTTTTGTCCAGTATCAACGTCTTTTTTTCTTCTCTCTTTCTCTCTTCCTCTCTCGAATTATCTCGATCTCTTTGATCCGGTAAGTGTGGCCAATGCATTTGGCGCCTTAGGCTCCTCATACTCTACGTCTCTCTCTCTTTCCGATGACAGCGGCGGCCGCGGCACTTTGTGCTAACGCAATTATGCTGGATTATCGGATTTAATTGGAATTCCCGGGGTGTAACTATATTTATATATATGTCTAAGTAGTGCGCTACATACTCTCGATTGAGGTCGCTCTTAACATAATTCGCCTGCCGGAATGTCCGTTCTTTCGCCCCGCTGGCTGACATTTGCAAAACACGTGTCATATTATTTGTACAGTGCATCTGACATTTTACAAGATATATCTTTATAACCAACATGTCTGTGCAAACTTAAATTGATATTTTTTTGTCTTAAGTAAATTAATATGTACGTCAACGTCACGGAGATTGCGTTACGAAATTGTTCATTCATGTAACCTTGAGATAATTAAAGATTGAATTAATTAATTTCAATTAATTAAAGTTTCTTGCGGATTTAATAACTAGTATATTTTGCTGATGTATTTTTATAATTCTCTCTCTCTATTTCTTTTATAGAATTATAAATATATTTTGATTTTATCAGCGATGTCCAAAGAAATAACGTAAATATAGACCGTAACAAATCACAAAACGCTATTATCATATTTAGGAACAAGTTTGCTGCGATAATGGTGTGATCGAGATCGGGCTAATTTAAGATCACCACGAGAGATATTTCGCGAAGGACACCGGGTATAATCTAGGGCCGTTTGCGGGGAGCCTCATCTGAATTCAATCCACGTCGCCGCTATCTCGTCGGCACATCGCGCCCGGTGTAAATCATTTTTATTTGAGCGACTCACTCGTTTATTATACTCAAACCGGCTCGGGCATTCTGTCAATTACGACTAATCTTACCACCTTAGACAGATAAAACGCTTTTAATGTTCATTCGCGAATATACGACTAAACAGGATCTCTTGGAAATCATGGAATAAAAAGTGGATTTGCTAAAGAGGCTCTAAATTTAATTTCCTTCGCACTTTTATTTCCTAAAATATGTATAACTATAATGGCATTCGCAACTTTTGTTAAATTTCAAATTGCATCATGTCTCAATGCGGACGCAATAAAATACTACTTCGAATACCACCTACTTCGTGACCACCTTGAACTTTTTTCGAAGAACGGATTCTGCTGGAAGATACACACAACCGATGATTTTTGGTTGATTTAATGAAGCAAGTTCTCATCGGCGCCTGCGTCGCATAAAAACAACGGCCGAAGGAAAGTCGCAATAGATTGCATCGTTAAATTGCGTGCTTCTGAGCATTTACCGAACGCCCGTGCGCGTGTGTGTTAGTTCGAGATTGACGCATCGTTTGGATAAAAGTGGCCATTACCGGTCAACCCTATTAAATTATCGGAAGCATCTCATTTAATCCAGACATGCGACATGGCCGACATAAGCGTGATTAAATTGCCGCCGAGGCGGCGCGCGAGCGTTCCAATAATAGTAACGCGAGAAAAATGTCAATACTTTGGATGTAAAAGTCGCACGATGGTCGATAAATCGCGGTTATTTTTAACTGTCCTTACGAAGATAAATTAATTAAATCCGGAACTTTCTTGCGCGTCGCGGAAAAACGTTGGGTTCTGGAAATTGCAAGCGGCGGCACCGGCGCCTCGTATTTCAAAAATACGAATGATTTTCGTGTTTATCACGAGCCCAAGAGCGGCGTGCGTATAAATTTCTGCGGACGTTGCGACGCGGTCCAGAAAGGAAGGCGCGCGCTCGGGACGCAGCTGCAACTGCAGCTGATACGCGGCCGTCAGCTGATCACGCGGCGGATAGCGGCGTCGCCGTCGGCCGCACGCTCCAACGCGAATCGTCCGGGGATTTATCGCGTCAAATGATACCGTCGACTAGCTTTTACCATCCGACCCTCATTGCAGTTTCTCCGACGCGCGTCGTGCTTTTTGCGGCGCGAGAATGCGCGATGCGGCACCGAGAATAAAATCGGCTCGCGCGCGATTTATCGCCGTCATTCATCATCCGCGAGCGATCGCATAACGGGCGATCGAGGTGTCTCGGATGAGCTGTGCGCCTCGGCGAAAGATGTATCGGCAATTTGTTAATTTGGATTTCATCATTGAATGAGAAAAATTCTTGAAGCAGCATTCCCGTAGCAGCGTGAAAAGTTTGAAGCTATACTTGATATATGTACGAAACAAGATATAGATATGTAATTCTCGCTTGTAACACATCGAGTATAAATTTAATGGATATTTCTATAAAAGAGAATTTTCAACCACAACAAATTAAAAAAATAATTAATATAAATATTAAAAATAAAAAAAAAAAAAAAAATTATCAAAGAAGTTTGTAGAAAGTGCAGTCTCTTTCCAAGTAGGATAGAAAAGAAATTTAATTCGAGTCCGATAGAGCGTTTATTAAAAGTACCATAAAATATCACTGTCATTTAACGTTGCCCCGATTTACAAGTTTAACGAGTTTCGCCGTGTTCCGGAACAAACAATCTTCCAAGAGGACGACATAAATTTTCCGGCGTCCTAATATAAACGTCAAAGCGACCGACTACGAGCTACGCAAATACGAGAGGAGGCCACGATACCGATCAATTAATACTATCGCCAATACTAGCCTCGCGATTTTAGATCTGACCAAAGACGTTATCAGCGGGATATCGATGTCGCAATGCGTGTTGTAAAATCGTCCGCGAGTGGATAAACTGATAAACTTTATCTCTACGATAGGGGAGCGTCTCATGAAAAATCTTAAGAGAATATCTTCGCGGAAATAATGTCGATTATCTTCGGTGAATCATCAATCGCGAATGTCAACTGCCGCTTTAATCTCAGTAAACGTAATTTAAACTATCCCGTATAAAAAATTTTAATGCAAAAAAAGGTGATATTTATGGAATACATACTGTATACCATATAGTATTTGCTTGAGTAATATTAATGTTAATTACATTAATTTTATATTAATTTTTTATTGTGATATCTATATAATTAAATTGCTAAAAAAATCATTTTGCGACGATTATGAATTATTAAGCTTGATGCACTTCGGCAAAGTGCATCGGCGTCACGCGGCTCGCGTGACCATTACGATCAAAACGATAACGACGACAACGATGTATGTAACCACCAACTATTTCAATTTCTCGTCCTGAACACCGCGAATGAATTGCACATTCGCGCAACGATCTGGCTGGATATGGTAATTAGATTCTCGCGCAGGAACGTCATCGCTTTAGCCGGCTCGAATGTTCTCCCTCTCTTTCTCCCCTTCTCTCTCTCTCTCTTTCTCGCTCTTTTGAGAGCAAATTTTTAGTTGATCGTGGTTGTTAACTTATTTACCGCTACGCTGCTATGATTTAACCGTGGAATTTAGGGACGGAACGCGCGACGCGATACGCGCGTGTACGGATATGGTGGCGAGTATGGGAAATTTAAGGACGCTTCAGTGCACTCGACAGGTTTACGACACCCGGCGGGTTTCCGCTGCATATTCAGATGCGAATGTAAATGGAAACTTCCCTGGCGACTTACGCCCTTGGACTTGTAATAAAAATTCTAGGAGGAAGTCTATAGAAGATGACGGCAATAGCACGGGGAACTAGGTACTAGCAGTGGGAAGTCTTGATAACGGAAGACTGGTAGTGGTTCCAGTAATGCATTTAAATTGTTATCCGTTACATGAAAATACACAAGAATTTGTAGATCATTCAGAGATTGTAGTCGTTAATGATGTAATTAAAAAAATTTGATATTTAAATAATTTCTTAAAAATCTATCTTTTTATGTATTTTTAAACGTTTCAACTCTTTAATTACATCTTTTTTTCAAATAAAACGACACACCATCATAATTAACCAAGCGACTGATCTGCATAACAAAGCAGCCGCCCACGTAGATTTTTCAATGCGTACAATACGCACTGTCTTTGTGTCTCAAAATTTTTTTCACTCAGCATCGCATAACCATTACATTCTTCCTCCCCCTTCCATTTTGGCGAAGGATAGATCGGTCATGCGCGAAAGGTATTAAAATTTAACATCCTTCTTTTGGAAGGGTTTCTATTCATCAGCATAGTGGGCCGTCATTATCTCCAGGTGGATGACAAAGAGCGAAGCGGCGAGAGAAGTAAGTGGTACTCGATGCGTACCGAAAGAAAGAGAAAGAGAGACATATGGACGAATTACTCGTTTGACGGCCTTATAGAGATTCATGAGACGCCGATGGGAAGTGGGCATCGAGATCCAGTCGGGGATGCTCGTTCCCCGCATCCGATGACAAAAATGCGAAAGATGGAGGCGTGGTAGCCGTAGGGAA
>NW_021851451.1:174413-186450 GCF_003651465.1 Formica exsecta | reverse complement strand
AGGGAAAGATGTAAAGGGTCGCGCGGAGCGAGCTATGATTAAGGGTGTTGATAAGTAAAGCGTTTCGCAAAATTAGTCTATGAGCATAAAAGTCGATCGAGACAGATTTTATCAATTGCGTTTTCTTTTTATATAATAAAGTAGTTAACGATATTTTTTGGAGAGAGGGAGAGAATCTAATATAAAACAGCATTCAAATTCTATAACTTTTTTGTTTAAAAAAATTTTTTTAAATTACTTTGAATTTTTAAAAAATATGTAATTATTAAAAAAACAAAAAGAGTGAACATAGTTAGAATTCTTTATGAATTTGTTTATCATTTGTTACATCACATTCTCGAGTTATTTAATTTTGTAATTAATTACTAATCTATTCATCACATATATTATAATGTTTGTTATCATATTATCGTACCGGATTATGTATCAAACTCCAATAGTGTCAGCCATTGAAACCATTTAGTTGCACTAAACACGTAAACGATTCCTAATGCGGACTCACCAGCCACTAAGAAAGAATACCGATACTTCTTCGGCAACTTGCTTAGGATTCAACGAGAGGTAACGAGAAAACAACGAATGTTCCGTTCACCGGGAGCACAGAAACGGCACTGTGCGTTGCAAATGCCGTACGATAGTGATCACTACCACCACCACCACCAACCATCGTCATTCGCATTAACCACCACTACCATCGTCTCGGTCCTCGTCATCATCATCGGCGGCCAGGCTAACGTCCTACGCAAGAAGTTGGCATGGCGATATGGAGTTTCGGAACGTTGCCTCTCCTCGCGCGGCTCCATATAAACACACGCGTGTGCACGACGATCACGTGCGTGCAGATATGCGCGCCGCGAATATTCGCAGACCTCGAATCGCGCAGCCTCATCTCCTTTGAGATGCACACATGAATCGTTCCTTTGAAATTCATATACAAAGGCGCGTGTGCGTGTGCGTATATTTAGGACATGTAATGTTTATGTACATATGAGATTATTCGATCTTATATGAGATATTCGGTTCGAGTACATATATTTTCTGAGGGCGCTTGTATAAGTAGGACACATACTTTCTCATACTTGTACGGGGGCGGCTCTCTTTAGATGTACAATTGACAATAATAAATTAGGAAAGAGAATATAAAATATATCGCGGACCGTTGAAAATAAATATAATAAGTATGCACGTAAAAAATATTTATAATAAGTGAGAGATGTAAATTGATGTCAAATGACAGCTGTCAAATGATGTCTGGCACATTCATAAATCTTATTCTAAACATGCGTACGAATAAAAAACAATTGATAAGAGAGTGGAGCCGCTTGATTCATGCATTTGCACTCATACGCACGTCGCTGCATTACGCATTACTAGCGTACTGCGGTGCACGTGTTCCTCGTGTTACGCGGAGATCGCACGCACGTGTGCGTGTCTCGTACGAGAGTGTCGTTGCGTGTTCTCTCTCGCGGTAGCCCCTCTACTCATTTCAACGGCCTCCAGTCGCCGGTCCTTGTACGGCAACTCTCGGCTCACATCCGACCGTCTACATCGTCGTCGTCTTTCTCGTCGTTATTTGGCGCGCACGAGAAAACGCTACCAAATTGACCGCCACCGCTTGCGATTCGTACCGCGCCGATCGATAACGAAATTAAAGGCCGCACTCGAGAAAAGTGGAGCGTGGCCGCTCGCAAATGACTTTTGCTTGGGAGATCATTAAGATATATACGTAGCAGCAGATGGAATATTTCGATAAAATTCCAGAACACATATTCCTGAAAGATTAGCCATTAGTATGATAATGTGAGCCGAGGGGAAATATCGCGACGCCCTGTTTCCTTTTTCTCACGTTCCTCACGATTTTCACACGTTTAATTAGGCACTACGCGATAGTCGCGAATGAACGGCCGGTAATTAATAATTCATCGTCCGGTGAAACGTACGCACGTGTGTTCAGACAGGCAAGTAAGAACCACACGCAAATACGCACCAGCATCCTGATATATCGCGTGGCACGCGCGCGTGGTAATGCGTTTCTTCTTTCAAACGAGTTCACGCAACGCGTATTGTACGATCGCATGTACACCAGGTGCACCAGGTGACGAATGCTAATGCTAATGCTCGGCGCGAGACGACAATGAAGGGAAATTATGGCAGGAGGAGAGCGTCGGTTAGGTCCGCGCGGATTGCGCGTTGAATCAAAGTGATTGATTGCTTATAAATTAGGAACGCCGCGGTAGCAACTTGGATGTTTAGGCTGGGATTTGCTCAAGCTGAATTTACATCTCTCGCTTTGACGCAAGGCCTTATCTACGCCGCGACATTTCGTTGAAAAAAGAGATTGACTATATACACGTTGAGGAAAGAGATTTTTATGATATATATATTTAAATTTCTGAAATATTTTTTAATATGTCATAATAAAAGTGTCATAATTAAAGTCTTGAGATACGATTGATTAATTTCATTGCCAGTAAGTTTTATGTAACGTGCGATTTCAACGAAACGCTTCATCTCGTTGCTCAATTGAAAGACCCAGAATTATTGGTCAAGAGAATCTCATATCAAGAGAAATTCATATCGGATATATGAACGCGTTCATTAAGTAAGACTCGCGTGGCACGAATTTCCGATCGCATGCACGTGTTTCAGTGTAGTGTGAATTTCGGGCGTGTCATATTAATATCAATGCTGATTGCTCATCACGAACTGGAGCACGGGGATACGACACTTGCATCACTGGAATAACACCGCGTTAAACAAGAATAGGTTGGCCTCGCAATCCGGTAGCCTAATAATAACCCATTAGGCGCCGGGATCATAATGCGTAACGCGGTACGCTATCGCGCCGGATCTGCATAAGCGCGTGTGGGATGTATTTAGGAATAATTGGCGCACCAGGTATATAACATACGTCACCCGCTTGTTTAACCATTATAAGCCACCGTGCACAGATATTGCGTTATATTATCGCGTCGTCACTCGTAATACGCGAAGCTTCGACAACCGGTAATTAACCGCAATCATTTATTATAGATTACTTGATATGCATATAAATTATATTTGTTTCTAAGATATTGGCGCGCGCCCGTGTCAACACTTGCGTTAATAACGAAAGATTTATCAACTCTGAAATTGCTATGCGACGTCAGATACGCAAGATTAAGATTGATACGGAGATCGTGAGGTCGAAATAATCAGAGCTCGTTGACGTTTAAGTCACCCTACATATCGACACTCAATATTTTAAGCGAATAGCATTAAGACTTTTGCCATACGACATATATATCTTTGAAGAAAAATAAATAAATTTGCAATTGGCAAGAATGTATCCGGGATACTTTCTAGACATATATTATATTATCGCGATTGCTTTTATTTATTTCTGTTTAGACAAGTAATTTATGATTAAGAATAGGATCTATATATCGGAGATTCGGATCTATGGCGAATGAAACGTACATCCGCGACAGATCGCGACTACCGATTTACTACCTCGCACTCGTCCGAGCGTATCGTGGCTATTTCTACTGTCAGCGAGTAACGAGGATAGAGCGAAAAGTTGGTCGACTACCGTCGGTAAGCGACGATGTATTCCTAGGCAACTAATCTGGGACAAGGACGCCTTCACAATTTATGTGCAAGATGACATGACGCATAATGCGTCTATCTCGATGAAAAGCGGGAATACGAGACGATGCAATTCATTATATTTGTGTATCTCTTTATCGATGAGATGCTAAGAATGATCGATTAAATTAATAGCGTAACATTGCCAGCAAAAAAGAAATTTATGTAAATTTATAGCATGTGATTCTAGACATGTAATATTACTCTATCTACATCATCTTTACATGTTAATTTTCTTGTTAAAACATATTAATAATCATATATTTCCTTATGTCTTAATTAATTATAATTACTCTGTTAAGTAAACTTCTTAAAATTTTTAAAAGTCAAATTTTAAAACTTTTTATTCACATTATACACACCTACCTTCCTTCCGAAAATATTTCATGTCATGACATAATATGTACATCTCAAATCTAAAGAAAGGGTTTCACATAATATGAATGATACCGGAAATTTCGGTATTGACATCTGGCCAGGGCAAAAAATAATTTCTCTTAGTTACGTCCGCCCATAAAGAGCAAAAAGTCCGCACAATGGGCATCGAAGTGGCAAAATAAAACTGCTGGAGGCGGCCCTGCACGGAGGTTGGGGTAAACAATGGTGACGTAACAGCGGGAAGACGTATGACCGAACGACAAGACAATGGGCTCTTGTCTCCGTTCTCTGTCCTCACTCCTACACCTCTCTCTCATTCTTATTGGGCGGACGTTTTCTCTTCTTGTTTTACCGTACAATTTCTTCGACAGCGGCCAAACAAAAGATCCGAGATCGACCAGCAAACGGGATTTTTGAGACTCGACGAATCGCTCGTTTTATTTTTTGATATATAAAACATGCTGACACAGAAAAATTGACAATCTAACGGCGGTAAAAGTTAAAAGCTGTCAATGTGTCAAGTGGTTAACGCGTGCAAAGATCAGGCAATGTCTGTTTACTAATGTCCGTTACTACTTAACATTCCTCTCGTATATCTCAGTGTCTTATTACATAGTCCATTATGTATCTTCAGTAAATTTTTATATACTTTGCAAAAAAATAGGAATATCTGGAAAAGTATTAACTTTTGTAAAGTAAAAGTTATTCTCTGAATAAATTTCAGTAACTAGATAAAAGTGCCATATCGAGGGGAAAAAGAGAAAACAATCGGAACATCGGCGTTGAGAGATTTTTCCTTCTTTCATAAAACGCTTGATCGAGAAATTCTGCGACAAAGGGAAATCATGCATGTAAGACCCTTACCAATTATAGGGTGTTTTCTACATCGTCTAGTATCTTCTACAAACATCAAGCTCGATCTACACTTTCCGGGAACCAACTTTCTCGTTGTATGGTCTGAAGGCGATTCTTGGAGCGAGAGTAGCCCGGTCAAGCCGGTTCGCCAATTTTGGATCAAAAGTCTCTATCCTATATGAAGTATCGCCTTAACGGTAGATGGTAAAATTAAGGTCATTCTCCAATTGTGAAACGTTGGACGGATGTTTGTTGCAAGACGTTGCAGTATCATGATAGAAGCGATAAAAAGAAATATTTCGAGAGAATTGTTTTTATATATCATATAACATACTTAAAGTAATTTTAATAAAAATTTATAAATAATTTTCAGTTTTTTTCTACAAATTTCAAATTAACATATCAAATTGAAAAGCGTTATTTTTAATATGTAAGAATATTTATAATATTTTATATAAAACTGCTTTTTTTAATTATTTTAAAATTGGTTAATCAATTGACAATTTAAAAATTGCTGTGTTATAACAAGAAAAAAATAAAATTAACTTACTCGCGGAACGTCGGTCACTTTTCTTTAATAATTATGATTCTGCTGTTGCCACAATAGTGTAATTGCGCGCAATCACCACTCAATAAAATCTCGTATTTATCGATACGAATGACAGGAATACTAATTTCTACAAATAAAGAATTATGCACGCACTATCGATCACAGGAGAATCACGAATCGAACTGAGACCGGTTACGTAGAAGCGCGCGAAAACTGTTAAGCTCTATCCCCATCCATGGCGTCCTGATGCCAAGAATAAACTCGAAGACTCCCCACCCTACACCATGAAAATCATTTATGTATATTGTACAGCTTTCCATCTCACGATGCAGCTTCTACGACTTTTGTTACATTCTGATTTCGCAATGATACTCTACTGTGAGAGAGAGAAATATAAATATATTAATTTCTTTTAATTAATACATTTTTTTATACATACATATTAATTTCATTCTATTAATTTCTTTTTAATTATTGTAATATTTATTATTTATATTTATAAATTAGATATATTTTTTATATAGATTTGCTCTCTTTCTCTCTCTCTCATTTTCTCTTTCTCATTTCGATTTAAAAATTAAAAAACTATCCATTTCACAAACAAATATAAAAAACTTTCTCTCGGTATGTTCCTTTCTTCAGTTTAATTTCAATCTAAATAGATTCAGTCTTAATTTTATTTTCTCGCAGTTCCTTAAATAAATTATCTCAAGAGAATTGAACAGATAGATGTTTCATATAACGTTAACCCGGAAACACAGAGGATTCATTACACTTCCGCTTCGCTTCGCGCGTCACCGATCAAAGATAAAGATCAGAAAAGCTTCAGCTCGCGTCGACTCATATAACTCAGCAAATCGTTAAAACGGATCGTTCGTGCGAGCACGGTACCCTAGGAAATGTATTTTGTGTCGCGTGGGTGCAGCGTGTGGGCACCGCGATGTTTCCATCAAACGTCTCGTCACGATGGAAGTTCGTTACACTCGCGGATTCGCCAGCGGGAGGCTCTTCGTGCGGATAAATGTTGTCTCGCGACAGGAAAATGCATCTTCTAGAACTCTTTCCTGTCACTCGGCTACAAGAAAAATTGCGCGCGCAGAATCGCATTAAATCGTTAAATAAAGTAGCGCAAGTCGAAGGCTCGAGCGTCAATTGATGCGGGCGCGCCCGTCAGCGAGACAGATCGTTCCGATACTCGACAACGCGAGTGGAATTAGAATGATTTAACATAAGTATGATTTAAAACGTCTGAGCCAGTACGGGCACAATTAAGGGCGACAGTTTGGGAAATCGCGTATTGCCGTTCGTTGGGGTGATTTAGATCGCGCGTGTATCAAGATTCCTTCACAAACTCAAAATTATTTATCGATGTAGAAATAAATAAAAAAATTAATTAATAAAAAATAATTTAAAAATTTAATATAATTGAAATTTTATATATTTAAGGGATCAATATTTATATCCCTGATAAAATTCTAAAAATATTTCACGATCAATGTTTTGATGTTAAAAAAAAAAACGTTGAAGTCTATGCGCCGAGAGTTATGCGGAAGGATTTCTATAATCGATCGTGTCCTGATAACGACAGGGTACACGATCTCTTTCGCTCGCGGGGCTGCTCGGTTATTGAGAGGTGGAATTGATTCCAGTTTGGTCACACCCTCCGGCCCGGCAAACGGGGGTGGATATCCGGTAGATGGGTCACCGGCGGTATTGCGATTAACCTACCGGCATCCAATCGGCCCAACCCAAATACTGATCCGTCTCCCTTCGGCTGCGCCGTTCAGGGCCACCCTCCATCTTTCTTTCCAGTCTCGTTTGCCATCGCTCTTCGTCCCATAACAAACGCCGTCGATTTAGCATCGCGCGCAATTTGGGTCACACAGCTTTATTGGAACTCGCTGGCCGATCGCTAACGAAACGAATTGACTCCGAGAGCGTTGGTCGTCCGACGTTGCCGACGCGTGCTTTTGGGGGATTCATGACGATGACGCAATCCTTTTGATTAAAGCACTATACCGAGCAGAACAAATCGCTACATTGGATGTTCTTTGCTTAAAAACGTGGCTAAAGCCATGTAACGAGTGTAAAGCCTCCTTTTGAATGAAACTAATTTGAATAATACGTTTACCTTAGCACTATTGAATTAATTTTTTTAAATAGGAGAAAAAAATAAATTTAAGGGAACTTAGAAAAAATGCTTATTATTATTATATTTCGCGAGTTTAATTAAATTTAAAGGATTAAAACTGAAAATTTATTATATTTTTATCATATAACATTTTAATGGATATTTTTTATCTTTATATAATTTGGTTCGTTACTTATATTCTCTTGTAATTTTTACGTAATATTTTTAATAAATGTAGAAAATATATTTTGCATCACACATATATGTATATTGATTGTGACAAGCACTTTGCTCATCTCATCAAAAAGTTACGCTAGGGCAGCAGAGAAAAGTGAAGATGTAAATAGGTAGCGACAGGATAGAAATGCTATACTCGGAAGCGATTAACGCGATGGACCTTGCCCATCCATCGGGCCGACCTTTGATCTATTTCGAACCGTGAAAATCGCCCCCGTCGCGATAAACCGTCATTTTCTCTCCACTTGGCAGAACGTATTTCCGGCGGCGTTAGTCAGCCGTTCTAAATGCACTATATTAACCGTCGCTCTTTCGTCTAGCTTGCTCCCTCCCTCCCTTCCACGCCGTGAACGCTAGCCAAGTTGTATTTCTGACTAGCTCTCGCTGTCAGATCGAGGTTAATTGGGTACCATTACGACGAAAATTAGTACGAATTAGTCGATAACGATGAGTTCTTCTGGCAGGGTAAACCGCAGATCATGGCTTTCACAATATCGATAAATTAATCAACGAGCTCGTATCACTTAATTTACAGCACAAGAGTGAGACTAGCATCCACTTGTAAGAATCATATTGCAAATAAGAGAATTTTCGCCACCGGAAATATATCGTTTTTCACGAAAGAAAATTATTTCTTGTTACAATGTCGCGTCGTTTGCATGCTCGTATATGTTACGTATTTTATTTAAGCGGTTTAGAAATAAAACATAGTAATTGACACATAATGATGTTATTTTATATTCGAGCAACTTATTATGTTGTATTATCCTTTGCCAAACATATTTCGTTGGCACAAATCGATGTTATTTATTAGTTTGCGTGAGACATTTATTTAAATACCAATAATTTAAAGTAGACGACTATTTAATGTCCAATTTTAACTAATCTTTAAAAAATTATTGAAATATCACGTATATTATTTTTAAATAAAGAGATAAATTTTTGCTATCGTATTTGAAAAAAAATGATAAAAAAATGAAAGAAAGATATGCGACTCACCGTCGTCGCTGATCTCGAGATTCGTGTAGCTGTCCCAGTGCAAGATGGGATCGTGATGCGCCGATGCATGCGGCACAGCCGGCGTCGGGGCCGGCACTGGACCATCCTGGCGTTTCGCGTCGGTAGCAAAGTAGAGTGTTACCACACTGTCGGGCGGGCATCGGGGATCGTCGCAGGCGACGTCGAGCTCCGATCGCGGGAAGGACACGACGTTCTCCGTAATTACGCACGTGTGAAACTGCGGAAACAATAATGGTCTTATGTGAGAATATGTATGATTGATTCGCGTACTCAGCTCTCATAAGCTTTTTTTTTGTTCATATAGTAGGTATACATCGCAAAGTAAAAACTTTTCCTAGTTTGTAGATTCTCTGAGCAATTTAAAGTTGATTCAATCTTGATAAAAACTTAAAATCCGGAAATTGATTGGATATTCTTCGAAAAATATGCGAAATTTCTGACACAACGTGAATTATCGTAGTAAAATACATAAATATATATATATATATATATATAAAATATATAGATAATACATATAAAACACATGCAATCGGTATGCAAATTTAAATGTTACTGTTGGCTTGCGTAAACAAGTATGTATTATAATTTCGATCAAGTTAAATAAAAACGTGCAATATATTTCTATTTTTATTATAAATCTCGTCATTCTAACAAGATAAGATTTGATGCATTACATATCGTGATCGATGTGCTTTTTCCAGAGAGATTATATATATTAGTTTTTTAACCGTGTCAGAGAGAATAAAGCATGTAGTTATTAACTGATCATGATGTTACGTCGATTTCAGAGGATGTTGTTTGCCTGTCGGGTACAAAATTATCGCGCAAACACGTATCGCAGACACGTACATTTAGATCGCTATCCTTATAACTATTTACGAAGCACTTTGCATTAATTGCTATTTACACCGCTGATTTCATGTTGTGTCACATGCATACTATTATAATGCATTCATCATAAATGCATCATTGTGATGTATTTATACACGATCGACGTAAACGACATACATGTACGTTAACTTGATACTATTTGATATATCGTATATAATTCTATGTGAATGAAATAATATAAAACTCTAAATAATAAAAATTTTATAACAATTTTTTCAATAACGCAATGCATCTACTACGTGCGTTGCATTCTCACCTGGAGGGAAAACATGACCTCTCGAGTCTGCTTCGAGTATACCCTGTGATAGCACTTGACTAAAATGTCACCCCTTAGTCGAAGTCCGCCTAGATTAACTGTGAACTCGCGCGCATTTGTCACCGAATACAGATCCGAAGTGTATACCGGTGTTAGTCCTTCGTATACTTTGAGGAAGGCTCGACAGCCCGTCGGTTCAAAGAGCGGCACTCCGAGAACTGTCAGGTGGGTCAAATACAATGGCGATTGGCTGATCCTCAGGGAGCCCGATAGCAATCCACTGAAATACTCGATGTATCTGAAATATCCAAGAGACCACTCTCATGCCTGACGTTTGAAAATACAAACAATTATTTAATTTTTTATTTAAAATCTGATTCTCGTAATTTTGAATCAGTAATGTTTAAAAAGATAAAAATTTATGTTACAAATAATAAACGATGAATTAATGAAAAGCATGAAACGATCTTCCTGATGTGATCAACATCGCAAAGAAAAATAAAAAAGATAAAAAGAAACAAATTTAAGCAAATGTGCGTATGCATGAGAAATATGATGAATGAGATTGATGGTTCGAGCAACAGAAGTCTTAGCCCGTAACACGAAATGATGTACACGTCGGCACGAGCAACTAACGTTCGACATCGTTCGTCGTAAGAGATCTCTCGCCGGTAATGCTTTCATATGTTCACAAGAGCGCAGCTACACTAACGACATGCTAATGCTCGCGGCTTGCGGAATTAATGGAGGAACTCCGGTAAGCAAGACCGAGCGAGGTAAGGACCACGAAGAGGAGGCTATAGGATGAGCAGAAGAAGAAGAAGAAGAAGAAGAAGTGCGCCGAGGAAGTCGCCACGCACGCGGGCACACCTCAGTCGCGGCTCATTACGGTCATTATGAATGCGTACGGTGACGCGGATGACGAGGACGACGATAAGGACGATGATGACGGTAATGATACGGCGGCCGCGGTAACGTTGGGGTCGATGGCGCGTAATACGCGCGATAAACTGCCGGATGAATCGCATTTATTTCGCTAAAAGCAACCGGTTGGTCGAACTGCGAGTATAAATCGCGATATAAACGAAGACACGCGTGAAAATAGAGAATCGAAAGGATCGATTGGACTTCTTTGAAAAAGGATCGATTGGAATTCTTTGAAAAATAGAAAAAAATTTAGCGCAATTATTTGTCTACATAATTTATTCGAGTTATTGAGTTTCTTTTTTATTTCAGTAATCGATTTGAAAAAAAAAAAAAATGATTGTTTGTAAGAAAGATTAATGATTTGAACGCTTTAATATTGTTAGCTGTTAATACTTACAAAAATAAGTATTTTTGTGCAAATCATTCATTAAAAAATAATTATTTATCCATAAAAAATACATAATTCAATATAATGTAATATTACTCATCCAAGTAATTATTTTTACTTATATATAAATAATTTATTCGGAACATAATTATTAATTCTTTGCGATGAAAATGATAATTTTCTCATTACATATCTAAATCATTATTCAAATAATTGCGATAACTTTTCGAATCATTTAAAAGTAACTTCTCTTTTATGCATATAATTAAGATTATTTTAATAAATTTAGCTCGATGCATTTTAATCATGCAGATATGAAAAACTTTTTCCCTTTTTCCGGTTGTATTTAAATTGGAAAAATGCGTTGGCTATAAGTGCACTGGCTATAAGTGCGAACAAGATTTAAAGAGATAATCTCATGTAAGCTCGATCGCGTTTCATTACAATCATTACGAATGCACACGTCGACATGGTAATGAGGTAAATGATCAGGCTGCTGATGATGATGATGAGAGCTCGTTATCTTTGGATCGGTCATTCGTAGTACGTGCGATAGAGAATCGGTTGACAGAAATATTTCTTGAATAACAAGTACATCAAATATACACCGTGGGCAATCATTTTATTTTGTTCATATCATCTCGACTGGCGATTATCTTTCCTCGCAAGTAAATGTTGCAATCATGGTGTGAACGAAGCGATTACAGAGTAAATTAAAAAAAAAAAGATGCTGAATTATTCTGAGAAATTTCTAAGAAGTTCCAAATGAGAGGGAAA